>NC_063065.1:17700780-18000780 GCF_018812025.1 Megalobrama amblycephala
TCAGGGGACACCTTAGACTTATATTACATCTTTTAAAAACATAATCTAGCCTTTAAAGGAATAGTTCACCCAATAATGACAATTCTATCATTATTTATTCACCCTCACATCCTCACAAACCTGATTTCATTTCTTTTGTGGAACACAAAAGGAGATGCTTTCAGGAATGTGTGGGACATTTTCCATGCAGTATGAATCCTATGGCTAATAACGCTAAATGGAGGATATTAAAATTGTATAATATTGAATTAAAAAAAAAAAGAAACAATTGAATTAAATGAAAAAAAATTTTATTTAATATTTTTTTAACTGCAAGTGAATCACAATGTTATATAAAAAATAAATATAAATTTTAACTAATGTGTTTTTTAAACATTAAGTGAATTATGCCAAAGATCATCTAAAATAAAAATTGCAAGCAACAATCTAATATTATTCAGTTCTATTTTAGTATTATTTATATACTATTATAGTTAATATTTTGAATTAGATTTTATTTTTATATTTTCAGTTTTATTTTAATTGTGATATGTGCTTTTGTCATTTTTTTATTTCCATTTAGCTTTAATTTATTATATTTCAGTTTTAGAAATTTTAGAACTTCAACTAAAACTTGTTTCTTTCAGTTAGTTGAAAAGGCAACATTTTTAGTTTTTTTCTAGTTTTTTTTTTATTTTTATTAAAGACTTTAAATAGTTTTTGTTAACAACAGATTACTGATATCATCTAATTCTAATAAATAATAATATTAATAAAACATCTCTAAAATCATCCAATGGTCAAAATATTAGTAGTAATATATTATTCATATTATGCATATCATAAAATAATGATAAAAGTTGTTATCACAGAATAATGACTCGACCAAGCTATGACAGAATGTTAATTTTTCTGTGAACTATTCATTTGAAGTAAACTGCCAAATGTGTATCAACAAGTTTCCTATGCCCCATGAGGTCAAAAGCGGTTAGTTCACCCAAAAATGAAAATTCTGTCATTAATTTCTCACCCTCATGTCATTCCACACCCATAAGACCTTCGTTCATCTTCAGAACACAAGTTAAGATATTTTTGATCAAATCCGATGGCTCAGTGAGGCCTCCATTAACAGCAAGATAATTAACACTTTCAGATGCCCAGAAAGCTACTAAAAACATATTTAAAACAGTTCATGTGAGTACAGTGGTTCAACCTTAATGTTATGAAGTGACGAGAATACTTTGTGTGTGCCAAAAAAAACTAAATAACGACTTTATTCAACAATATCTAGTGATGGGCGATTTCAAAACACTGCTTCATGAAGCTTTGAAGCTTTACAAATCATTTGTTTCGAATCAGTGGTTTGGAGTGTGTATCAAACTGCCAAAGTCACGCCCCCCAGTGTTGAACCATTGAAATTTCGAAACACTTATGAGGTAACAAAGCCTCGTTTACTGAAACTTTGGTAGTTTGATACACGCTCCAAACCACTGATTTGAAACAAAAGACGTGACTTAACTACATTTCTCATAAAGTAACACCCCCCCCCCCAAAAAAAAACAAAAAAACAAAAAAACAAGGGGATATACTCTGCTTGCCAGAATAAACAACAAAAAATGAATTAATACAGACATACAAAGAACACCCATATAGGCAGTACCGTGTTTACAGAGAGATAGTCTCCTCAAGAAAGAAAGATTTACATGCAGCGTACACTGTGCCTAAAGGCTTTTATAAGAATTTGTAATACAAGGCAGTTACAGTAGTAGCAATTAATACTACAGTATTTTGTGTACATAATACAGCCCAGTGATTCAGTGAGCTTGGAAAAACATGCAATTTAAATCCTTTAAAATCAGTCCACAACCTCCACAGACTCCCACAGAGAGGCTCATACATGAAACATCCATTTGGATCTGAATTTGCTCTCCTTTGAGAGCCTATCAATGCAAAAAAAAAAAAAGAAGACGACGCAAAAATGCTTTTGATGCACAATTAACAGTGGGTTCAATTGAGGGGCTCTACATTTCCCCTCATAAAAAAAAATTTGATCTTGTTCTGTCACAGATGCCACACTAAACTTTAGAGACGTCCTACAAGGACACGAGAACTTATTTAATTAAACAACATTTTTAATGAGCGACGAGGAACAATATGAAAATAATAAATATGTGAATTGTGCACATATCGCCAAGATGAATCATGGCGTTGACACATCTGTTGTAGATTTTCGCTCAATTAGTCCTAAGCACATAGTGTTTTCCGAAAGCACAGTTTGGCATAATGGGATGAGCCATTGCAATCCAGTAATTCACGCCTGGAGTTATTGAAGTAATGACTCTGCAGTGCCATATAGTGCATGAATGTTTATTGAAATGACACAAAACTATATCAAGTCTGAGCACCTGTGAAATTGAAGTGTGTAATATATTGCTGTCATAAAACCACAGCTCAAGAGTGTTTATTGAGGTATTGTGTTGAGAGGGGGAAAAAAGGGTCTGTTCATATTGCAATTCACATCGGTGGGCGTGAATATGTGTATGAGCAAGTATTATGAAAATGCTTTACAGTACCTCCTCTTTTGTTTAGCTTAGCGTATCCAGGTGCATAGCCACTGGTGAACACTGAGGAGCTGGTGAAGGCATTATGGGGGAGTGGTGTGACCAGAGCTTCATCACATTTTTCTGTTGAAGAAAAAGAGAAAGAAACATTACAATCACATGAAATAACACAACATGAAGCAGTGAAGCAGCACTTCAATTTCAAATCTATTAGTAAAAGCACTCTTGCCACAAGATGCAGTAGGAAATGAGAGATGCCAATGTTTACTGAGCTGAGATGCACATCATGGCAGACCTTTTCTGACTGCAGGCTCTATTAACACTAGCATATTAAAGAGTCAAAGCATTTGGAGGATGGAGGCTGTGCTCCTGCTGCTCATTACTGAGGGTCTGAGGGCTTCACGGTTACAAGGCTTAAAATGCCAAGACAATTTTTTTTTTCCAGTAGATATGAAGAAAATGAACACTGAGCTGATTTTAGTCATCATGTTCAAGAACACTCAAGATATGTTGATGTGTTGTAAAAAAATGTTAATTATTAAGTGACTATCAGTTTATTAATTGTTGATCAGTTTCAGCAGAATCAGCTGAATATGTTCAGTAATACATACAATAAGTATAGTGGGCAATGTGTGCAATGCACCCTCAAATTATAAAATTGTAGCAGGACTGGCATATTCAACAGCATCTCTCTATAAATAATAATAATGTTCGCTGCAAACACTGTGATGGGGTGTTAAAGGTAAATGGCAATAAGACCAGTGTAGCAACGTGTTATTTGACTTAAAATCAAAAGACAAAAGTGATGTTTATGTTTGTTTAAAAGCTGAGATTTACGCGTCACAAAACTGACATGGATAAAGGGTCATCTGCAATTTTCTTATACACTAAATATTAACAGTAAATTCATACTACACCTAACCTTATTAAATACACTAAGCATATTTTTATGTAGTACATTTTTTATATACATTAAATGTTATATAATATAATGACTGAATAAATATTTGTTATATAGTATATTAAATAAAATGTTCATTATTTTATTGTAAATTTAACAGGAAAACAAAATACCAGTACTAACATTTCTTTCACTCTACTTCAATTTCGTTCAAATGACTTCACTTTATCTTTCTTTTCTTTTTCTTTCTTTCTCTTTTTTAATTTAATTAAATTTTCAGTAAAAATAGGCTATATGAATATGGTATTATTTGGAATTGTCAGTGTTTAGCGATTTAATTGATTAATCAATCATTAATTTTTATAACAATCAACCATTAAAATTCCTGAAAACTGACATTCCTAATATGTTGCATGCACTGTAAAAAAATGAGTTGAAATTAAAACAAATATTATTGGAGTACATTTTTCAAGAAAACAGTCTTTCTACTTCAAAATTTCACATTTAATTCAATGCGTTATTTGCCAAATGTACACTCTAAAAAATGCTGGGTTAAAAACAACCCAAGTTGGGTTGAAAATGGACAAACCCAGCGATTGGGTTGTTTTAACCCAGCGGTTGGGTTAAATGTTTGCCCAACCTGCTGGGTAGTTTTATTTAAACCAACTATTGTTTAAAAATTGCTATATGGCTAGCTTAAAATGAACCCAAAATAGTTGGGAAATTAAAAACCAGATGCAATTAGAGGCAACAATAATAGACAAAAGGTGAATGTTTATTAATAAGCTTTAATATTTTATTAATATAAATTTAATAGTTTAATAGTTTATTAATATAAATGTATTAATAAGCAATTTAATAAATGTTTATTGTTTAATAATTATTCATTGAACATTAATAAATGTTAATTTCCAACATACTTTGGGTTCATTTTAATTAAGCAATACAGTAATTTTTAAACAATAGTTGAGTTAAATAAAACTACCCAGCAGGTTGGGCAAACATTTAACCCAACCACTGGGTTAAAACAACCCAATTGCTGGGTTTGTCCATTTTCAACCCAACTTGGGTTGTTTTTAACCCAGCATTTTTTAGAGTGTACTAGCAATTTGAGTTTTAATTTTTTTCTACACTTTTGTTGTTCAGTGTACACATCTTGTAGCATAAAGTGACTGAAAACGTCTCGGGTTACTGATGTAACCCTTGTTCCCTGAGTAAGGGAACGAGACACTACGTCAATGACGTGATCGGAACCCATCACGTCATTGACATAGCGTCGATAGTTCCCACGAAAGGGAACTCATATTGAGGCAAAGAGCGACAGTTCAGATGTGACAAGAGTTCAACTTTATGAAGTTTCAAAATGTTTACTAAATCAGATTTCATGCTGTTGTCCTTTTTTTCATACAACTGAAGACAACAGTGTATGCCAAACTGGACAAATATCCAAATGATGAATGGCAAGAAATGATATGGCATATGCAAAGACAGCTTCCAGACACAAACTGTCCCAGAAGAGCCAGCAGAAATGACTGATAGTGGCAGTTTGGTGTATTCAATATGAAAACACATCCCCTATATTAGCTTTCAGCCGTTCACTCAATCAGAAAGCCTGGACGGAGGGAGGACTTGTTCATATGTGAGAAGGGTAGAGACATCTGACATCTGATTCTAATGAGTATCTGCCATGTTCAAACAATATTTAGCTGTTTGTCTCCAAATCCCAAGTCAAATCAGTCTTTTGACCAGGAGTATCTAACAGTAATGCATTCACAGATGGCTGTCTAAACCAAGATCTACGTCTTTTATAACTCTTGTTCTCACCAGACAATCCCCATTACTCAGAGGACACACGAAAATAGTACACTCTGTCATTTGTGCCTTCTCAACCTGATGGTGAATACAAGATGTACCCAATTACAGCTGACATTATAGTGTCAAACTGGCATAATTACTGTCATCTGCATTGCATTACAGTGACAGATGGAAAACAAACAATTAATGATTTAAGAAAATAAAACATTATTGTTTCTCCTGAGAACCCAGTGATAAAACATGTAGACTTGTTTCAGGGAGTGAAGATGAGCATCCAGTCATCAACGTCAACTGAGTTTAAGGCATGAAATGTTATGTTATAAACTATGTTATCACAACCATAAATGTTCTTTAATTATACACCTGTAACGGAGGCTGGCAAGTAGTTGTGTGAGTAAACCTCACTCCCCTGGCCTTAAGAAGTGCACTAGCGACTGATGCTAGAGGATGCAGTCTTTAGCCTCCTTATTAGTGTCTTATTATCTACCAAGCCAGGAACCCGGGTTCGAGGCCCTCACAGTGTGGGGCGAATAGGAACTGAGGGGGTATATTGGTGCCCTTACCTGGATGGGAGTGAGGTTTAGGGGGGTACAGAGGACAGCTAGTAAGAGCTGTCAGGTAAAATCTCACTCCCTTTGCCTCAAGAGGTGCACTAGATTCAAAAGCTATGGTTTTTAGTAGGGGTGTAACGATATATCGCAGTACGATATTTCGCGATGCAAAAATGTTACGATATGTATCACAGAGTGATTTTTTACGATATGACGGCAGTCTAATCTTATTGGTTGAGCTGCAGACGTGACCTACTCTGCAACATGGAGGTGGCAGTGAGATAAGCCGGGTTGTCACCGCATATTAAGTCTCAATCAGCTCTCTAGTTCAGTAAGTGTTTCGCACACACATCAAATCTTGCAAGCAGGTTTAAACGTTTCTCGGGTCAATCTCTTGCTTGGTCGCGTGAGAAATGTCGTGGCTTTCTTTCACCGCAGTGCCACAGCAATAGCTGTGCTCACAGAAAAGCAAATGATGCTTGCGATGCTTTGCTTTAAGAAGTTAGGGGCCGTTCACATATTGCGTCTTTTCCGCGTGCAAGTCAGTTATTTCAAATGTAGCCACGCGGCAGGCGCGCTCATAATGGAAGCAACACGGTAGCGACGCGCATGCGCTGCATTTTCCAGGCGCATCGAGGTGAAAAATTCTCAACTTTTCAGAATGCCGCAAGGCCATGTGTATGGTGTCCATTTTAGGACATTCTCACATCTCAGTCATACAACGAAAAGGCGTCATGCCTCAGACTAAAAGGCTTCAGGTCTCAGGAAAAACAACGTCAGGTGTCAGGTCTCGTACAATTAGGCATCGGACAAAACGGCCTCGGAAAAAAAGGCATCAGACATAAAAGCATTAAGACAAAAAGGACTTAAGGAAGCAAATTACCCTGCCTCAAAGTGACATCACATGTACGCAGTTTTCTAACTGTTAAATGTTACACCAAGTTGTACAAAACATACTCAATTATTTTGTAAATTTGTATTATTCGCCAGTTTTATTTGTTTGTATTTAAGTTAGATAAATAACACATTGCTTGCATTGCAAACTATCGTGAACACTTATGAAAATTAACCGTGGTTTTATTATAGTAAAAGTGGGGTAACTATGATTTTTTTTGTTAGATTGATACTATTTGTATAACAATAGTTTTACTACAAATCCTACCATAAACTATTTGTGGTTACCATGGTTAACTACAATAACCATGTTTTTTGTTTTATGTAGTAAAACTATAATTCATTTTCATAAGCGAGGCAAAAAAACTATTAGACTACGTTGTTATAACCACAGCTGCTTTGTGTACAGAGGTAACCAGGGAAACGGCTTTATTTCTGCTGTTCCAGCGCCACCTACTGTCAGAGTCGATTACATTTTAATTCAGATAATTGCTATTTTTCTGCAGAGTGCTGACCAATGTGTTCTTTTCTGTAAAGAACCTAACCAGTGTAATTTAATTAAAATTTTAAGAATAAAATATCATCATATAGCCTACAGCTTACACCTTCACCTTCTTATATATATAATCATAACAAAAACATAAAGAACATTGCTAAGGGATAAATAGCTTACATGAATACCATCAACAGATAGATTCTTCATAATTAACATGCATGCACACACACCTTACATCAATTTTGTAATAGTTACAGATAAATATAAAAAGGGGGGAGAAAGAAAAGGATAACTGAAGGATTGCATTAAGACGGGATAAAAGCCAATAGAAAGTTATACAAAAACATAGCCAAAAAAAAAAAAAAAAACACGGATGACTTTTAGTCTGATGCCTTTTGGTCTGAGGCTGTTTTGTCCGATGCCTTATTATACGAGACCTGACACCTGATGTCGTTTTTCCTGAGACCTGAAGCCTCTCAGTCTGAGGCATGATGCCGTTTTGTCCGATGACCGAAGCCTTTTAGTCTGAGGCATGACGCCTTTTCGTTGTATGACTGAGGTGTGAGAATGTCCTAAAATGAACACCGTACATGTGACAAGAACCAACCGATCAGCTATGGCCTTTCTGTTACAAAATATCAAAATCTCAGCCGAACAGCTGATCATAGCTGTATACAGTGTGGTTTTTATATCTTATCTCCATAAATATATTTAGTAGTAAATGTAATGCAAGGGCTAGAAATCAATTTATCCTTTGCTGAAACTTCCTGATCTTCTTGGCGAGCACAGTTCATGGTTGCATAGCAACGACTGATGCCACGGGAGCGCAAACGCTTTGGTTTTTAGACTCGGCCCCTTGGGATTCTTAATTCTAAGTTCATGTTAAATTTAACTTTTTTTTTCAGTGACAGACAGACCTATTTAGCTGTTAATTTGAATACAGAAGGTTTTTATTAAACATGAAATGTGATCTTGTATGTACAACAAAGAAAAGTATTGAAATTTGTTTATGTTTTTAAAATAAATGAAACTGAAATTCATATAAGATTTTGTTCAAAATATCGTGATACGTATCGTATTGTGAACTCCGTATCGAGATACGTACCGTATCGTGACCCTAGCGTATCGTTACACCCCTAGTTTTTAGCCTCCTTATTAGCACACCCGCCTCCCATGCCGGAGACCTGGGTTTGAGGCCCGCACAGAGTGGGACGAGTAGGACTTGGGGGGTTACACACCATTCAAAAGTATGCAGTCGGTAAGTTTTAATGTTTTTAAACTTTTTAAGTCACTAATGCTCACCATGGTTGCATTTATAAAAAACAGTAATAACAGTAATATTGTGAAATATTATTACAATTTAAAGGTGCCCTCGAATGAAAAATTTAATTTATCTTTATTTTCAGCTGAAACTTCACAGACACATTCAGGGGACACCTTAGACTTATATTACATCTTTTAAAAACATAATCTAGGGCACCATTAAAATAACTGTTTTTTATTTGAATATAGTTTAACATGTAATTTATTCCTGTGAAGGCACAGCTAAATTTTCTGCAGCCATTACTCCAGTCTTCAGTGTCACATGATCCTTCAGAAACCATTCTAATGTCTAATATCGATGTTGAAAACAGCTGTGCTTCTTAATATTTTTGTAGAAACCATGATTTTATGCAGGATTCACTGATGAACAGAAAGTGCAAAGGAACAGTATTTTGAAATAAAAATCTTTTGTAACTATGGATTTTGATCAATTTAATGTAGTCTTCCTGAATAAAAACTATTTCTTGCAAAATAATCATACTGACTATAAACTTTTGATAGGATATGCTATATTATACTAAAGATATGTGGTTGTTTACTCTAAATACACTTCAGCAAGAGAAAGGTAAAGAGAAGTTAGAAAAGAAAAGAGTACAAGAGATGCTGCTTAGTGGTTAAAGATCTTGGCTGGTAACCAAAAGGTTGTAGGTTCAAAACCCTGCCAAGAGCCATCATCACTGCGTCCTTGAGCAAAGCTATTAACCTCAGGACTCAAGGGAGATTGACCCGGTAATAAATGCACTGGATATTTGGATAAAAGTGTCAGCTAAAATGTGGGCAAAGCAAACCAGAGGTATGCCAGAGAACAAAGATCTGGCCTGTACTAGCTAAAAACAGTTTAAAATTAACTGATTATGCCTTTAATTTACTGAAAGTGAAAAAATCAAAGAATGACTCACTGGTGTGTCATTATAGTTGCACTTTCAGGGTAAATCATAGTGCAATAAAGCAAAGAACTAAAGATTTTCCAAAGCTATTTTGATCATTTATGAGTATGCCTTCATGACTGTCCCTATCTATTAGTTGCCAAGCTTCACTGCTGTCACAGAACTATAATTCTCTTTGTAGAGGCTTATACTAGAAATTTAGGAGGCATTATTAGTTTTGAAGCTTTGATGGTCATAATTTTGGCATGGAAAGCACAAAGGACTGTTTAACTTGCGATCACCCAGAGGAGCACCCAGAATCTGCTCAAACGAAAGGAAAACAGGTTCTGACTCTCAGCGGTAAATCTAGGCAGCTGAAACAGCGGAAATCAGATGGATCGTATATCAGGATCGTGGCAAAGACACATTACTGAGAGACCTGCAAATCATTGTTCAATCCTAAAATAAATTTCACTGTATTCCAAAGAGGAAGACGAAAGAGAAGCATGTCACAAAATAGATTTACTTGTCAATGTGACATTTTCCTCTGCACAAATGTCTCTGCCCTAAGCAAATAGCACAACTGTCTCAGACGATCACTGGCAGAATGACCAAAATCGTGTGATGCATAATCTAGCATTCATTCACAGTATGTCAGCTAATTTTTCAAACCGAACAAAGAGAAACTACTACATTTTTATGATGCATTTATGTCTGTACTATGCTAATTATCTATATTATAGCATATTGAGTGTTTACGATATGCTATTTTAAATCATTTTCCCTATCCATTGTTCTTTATCCATACATACTGTACTTTCTGTGGGAAACACTGCTGGTTGTTATTGGCGGGTTATGAGTCTGATTCACCTTGCCGGAGGAAGGAACATCACTTTAATAGCCAGCATGGTCATTATCTCATGATTCTTTCATTCACAGAGCTCTTCCGTCCTGCCAAGACTGCCTTTTCCCCCAAAGCATTTAAAGCCTGTTTTATGCAAAATTAGTTTTCTCACAGTATGTGTGCCACAATAACAGTGAAAGGCACCTGTGCAATGTTTTTGTGATTAGATTAAATCCAGAAAATATACAGGGGATATTTATGCATCTCCCAAATCAATTTACTATTGCTGAAAAGATTTAATATTCTGCATAAACATCTAAACATCTAAAGAAATGTTCCTGAACATATGTGACCCGTGCTGGCAAAATGAGTCGGAATGCACACGGGCTAATAGCGAACTACAGGCAAAACAAAGTCAAAAATGTAAATTTTGGTTGAATTTGATCCAAATGTTTCAAATAGCAATAAAACATCTAAAAGGATGTTTTCTGAGAGGAGTACCTTTCCTTTGTCCGTGAAATTTTCTCTGTTCACTTCACCACTCGTGCTTCCCCTCAGCAACTTCCTCATTAGTTCAAGTTTGGTATCATTTTAAAGCGTAGCACTCCAACTTTGTCAATATTCATAGCAAAAAAGTTGAATATATATTGAACTATAGAAATTTGGTTTTGATGAGGTGTGTGCCAAATTAGGTGTTATTAACAGGGATTTTCAGGTACACTAAAAAAAAAAAGATTTTTTGATGCTGTTCAGTTTATTTAAGCAATTTTTTTGATTCAACACCATTGTATCAGGTTTCTGGTTTAAATGTGATTGTTTCATGTTAAATTGACTTGAAACGATTACTCTTTGACTTAACTTGATGTTTTCATATTGAAATAACATGTTTCAATCAAGTAAACCCAACCAGGACTCAATCAAACAGGATTTTCAATTCCTATCATGCTTTGCAAAGGGGCTGAACTAGGAGTGTAAATGTTGAAATAAAGTGTTATTTTAAGCAGTTTTTAGGAAGATGAGAAAATGGAAAGACTTTTTAATGTTTACTGTTCTATTATGTTGGTATTTAAAAGTTTCTGTTAATTAATAGTTTTAGGGTTACCATTGTGGTGAATTGTTGAGGAATTGTTGTTGCTTGGGTTGAGGACCTGCTAACAAACTTTCAAATTACTTTAATAAGAAAGTAATCACTGTGGTAGTGCTCTGGGTTGCATTTCCCAAAAGCATTGTAAGCCTATGTTGATTGTAAAACCATTGCCACCAATGGACTTATGATCAATTAAGGCTTTACAATGTTATTGGTTAAGGCAATTTAGGATGAATCCAGTATCACATCTAGATTTCTAACACAGAACATCACAAAAGTTATATAAATCACAAAATTAAACAAGAAGAATTAATTGTAAAAATCAATGTATATGAAAACAATTTATTAATTATTTATTTATTTATTGCTTTTTATTTATTTTCCAAAACATTGTAAATTAGTTGGGCTGACACTATTAAATTAAGCTGTGCCCAACCATAGTAAATAAGTTGAATCAATCTTAATAAATTAAGTTGATCCAACGTAAGTACATTAAATTGGAATAACAGAATTGCATAATGCTGAAATAAAGCAACTTAATCATGTGGAAATCCTTTCCATGATTTTTTTATGTTCATTCAAAGAGTTATTTTTCTGAGTGTATGGTTGCTAGGTGATTTTGTTTTGGAACCTTCAGAAAACTTTAACTCAATTTTTCTCAAAACTGACTTTGCTGACTCTATCAACTTCAAACAGGTGTAGCTCAGTCATTCGTTCTCTGATTCCAGCAAATCATACATCATCATTTTTATTTTATTATTATTATTTTTTTTTAATAGAGATTGTGATAATAACTCATTTTTGAAAATTTGCTCATTGCAACCTTTGCCAGCACGGATCACACATTTTGTTGATCCTGGAACATCATTTCTGTTTGAAAAATGTAGTCGTAACCCTATCCCTACCCCTAAACCTAACCCTAGCCATAACTTAGCCCTAAATTCAGAGGGAAATAATAGGCAAATAACATGTAGAAGCAGCCAACCCTAGTTGTAAACCAAAACTTGACATAAACTGTAAACTTGTCAGTCAAATCCGATCGGTTGATTGGAATGCTGCTCCAGCATCAACATAGACGTTGATCCAGGAACATGTAGTACTTGGTGAAATCACGTTCACCAAATAGACACGTTTTAAAAATAATGTTTTCTATTTTTATTATATTTTAAAATGTAATTCATTCCTGTGATGGTATATATACACTTCCATATACATATACAAGAATGCAAATCATTTAGATTTAGAAGAAAATTAGATTATTTAAATTAGACTGATGTTAGCTGCAGGCCGGGCTGGGCCACTCTGTTGGGAGAACATGCCAGAAGTAGCTTCTTGCCAAATAATTCAAATGTACTTTTTATCTTTTAATGTCTCTTGAGGTATGTGAACTCTTGCAGTGCTTTGACTCAGTATCTGTGCTCCAGGTGCACTGTGATGTTCTTCAGTTGTTTCCTTTTTTGTCGGGGCCAATGAATATTCTGAGAAATCCACCAAAACAAGCATGGGGAAGTTACACTGCTGTAGCCATTCACTAAGTTTCAGTACCTGTACATATACATATATGTGTTTGCAATAGCATTAAAAACTTACTTCGATGTTCAGTTCAATTGCCATTGTGTATCTACATCTATGTATACAGTATTGTATCTGTTCACTGCAGTATGAAGACAAACAATCAAAGATGAAAAATTTATGTCTCCAGGACTGTTAGACAGATTCAATACCAGCAGCACAAAGAATAATCATATTGCAAAAAAAAAAAAAAATCTAAACAGACATAACTGCACCTTCTTTTATCTTCTATCTTAATGTGCACCTGTGCTTGATGATCACATCTTGTCCCGCTGGCTACTAGCTGTCTGCTGGGTGTTTCCTGCGAGCTGAAGGGGGCATTTTAATCATAGTCAGGTCTCAACTGACTGCTCTGCTCAGGTAAAACTGAGTGATCAGCCTCTATGCAAGATCAAATTCTGTTTTTTCCCTGTTCAATTCAGTGAGCATCTGACAACTCTGATTTGCCACAGCCCCCAGGTACATTTGATCGTGTGTGTGTGCGTGTTGGCAGTATCTCAGGTGAAGATGATGGATACACTCTTACGGAGGATTAAAAGCATTTTGAAAAATGTCACTGTCAAGGTAAGTCACATGGTGCGGTAGAATCAGCTTAATGAGAATAATTACAACAATTTTATCTATAAGTAATGGCACCTTTTTGGTTCAACAATAGATTATCATCTTATCGGTTCATAATTCATATCACACCAATAATGGAAAGTTACATTCCACTCTTGAGGATTTATAACAAAGAAATATGATACTATGAAAAGAAAGCGATTATATGAAAAGTGAGTAACTTCCTAAACCTGATTACAGGAGATTCATAGACATTTTGGAATATACATCAAATTTAGCATTCAAAATGTAATCTAAAAATGAAAGAAGAAAAAAAGAAAGATGATGTAAAAGGATGTAAAAGGAATAAGAAATATTCAAAGCAAAAGCAAGATATACTGTACCAAGTACTATGAAATTTGGAAATGTCATTCAGATCATATCATTTGTAATGAAAAAATAGCAGATATATGTAGAAATATAGTAAGATGAGAAAAAGAAAACATAAAAAATAATCACCACTGTCTCACATCTCCATCTATATATTATTTTAAAATATAAAGTTATGGAAATATGAGGGGGGATGTTAATTACTGTATATTATACACATATTATACATATTACATAAGCTTTTACTTACATATAAACATTTATCAATACACGCACCAGATATGGTAAACAGAAGCTCAAGCATGTTGCTTGATGTGCGAGAACCAATAAATAAATGTTTAAAAGATGAACGAAAGTCTTACGGGTTTGGAACATCATGAGGGTGAAAAAATAATGATATAATTTCATTTTTGGGAGAACTAACCCTTTAACCCTTAAATGCATGACTGTTTCGCCAATCATTCTTTATATGTTCGGGTCTTTATCGACCCGGATCAATATCTAACATGGAAGGATCTCTACCTCTCGCGATAATATAAAACTCCTCTGATATTAGAGTGACAATTACAGAAGAATAAAATAAATCATATTTTGTTACCTTTTGGAGCTTGAAAGGGCTCAGTTTGAGCAGATATTTTATGCCATCATCACTGTCCTCGTCAGAGCTCATTTCCCAGTAAATTCAGCAAATAATAGGCTATTTTTATGTTTGAGGTCATGAATATGAGCCCATTTGCAATCTCAAACGTATTCTCAAAACTATATAATTTTCAGCATTTTCAAAATCAATATTTTGATCGCTAACAGCTTCACCAGATCCATCCAGTGACAGTTACAGTCATATTTGATTGCGTTCAGTACTTGCTCTGAAGTAAATTCGTTTTCTGTCTGAATGAGTCGTCACTTCAGCATTGTGTATCAGACATTGCCACCTTGTGGAATAAAGGTGAATTGCACTTATTCCGTCATCTAAGATTCAATTATTGTTGTGCAGAAAAAATATATGTACACTCATACAAACCTCGGGTCATTAGTGACCCTATACAATTTTTACAAAAAAATGAATACAAAAACAGGCATTCTTTTAAAATTGTATGTTTTTTTTCTTGTTATATTCTTTATAATAAATTGATTGAGGAATACCAAGAAGGTTGATGTCTAACTTTAAAAAATGAACGAGGACTCCCAGGTCACTTAAGACCCGAGGTATGCATTTAAGGGTTAAAGAATAACTTTAAGTGATCATTAGATGACAACAAAGATAATCTAAATGTAAAAATAGAGTAATAAGCAAGTTTAATTAAATAACCAATATTGATATGATAAATTAAAAAAATCTCTAATATTGACCAATAACCAATATAGTACCAACATACACGATTGTATGAATTAATGTCATATTCAATGGCAAATTAAGAAATCACAAATGTATTCATTGTAAACAGCACCATACATATTTGTGTAGATGTTTTTGTTGCAGTCATATGTCAGATCTGTGGTCCTACCTTCACAATTTGTAATTTTATTTAGAACAGGAGCAAAGTGATACAAAAAAAATGTCAAGTAGATCCATTTTTGTAGCACAGATAGCTCAATTTCAGTGGCTTAGATAAATGAATTTGGGTGTGCCCTTGTGTTTAATATATCATTCGAATAACCATGTGATATTTTGCAAATCAGAATCTCTCAGACCTTAAATCTTCCAATGAATATTAAATTGTGTCCTATTTTGTTCATCCCGAATTCTGCATTTCCATCTAGCATACACACAACGTCGCCACGTTGTTTGGCATGAGATCCCATGTGTGAAATTGTTCCTTGGTCATTGTGAATACGATCCAGGGAGAAGGAATTAAAAGCATCAGAGAGGCAGCAGAAGGGCGGAGGAGGAGCGACACAACGCTACGGCCCTGTTTGTCACTAAAGGGATCCATGCCATTCACTATTAGTGGTTCTATTCAATCAAAAGATAGCAACAGGGAGAGAGGCTTATCAACAAATGACAGCTACACATGCAAGCCACAACCAGAGTCACAGTTTTCCAGCAGCCGTACTCGAGATGACAAGCATGCTAGATGATCTCATTTGGATGTCTGGATGCTGTGGACAGTGATGACGCTTCTGCAAAGCTCTGGGTGACGAATCTCTTTCCTTCACTATCAGTGGCTAAAATAAGAAAGCTTGGCCTTGTTATACTGCTTTTTAGGGGTGCTCACTGTTCAAGCCTTGATGTGCTCCGAAGTTGAAAAAGTTAGAGGTGTATTAAAAACTTTAGGGCCGCAATTTAAAATTTATTAAATAATGTGATTTTCATTAAAAAGGTATATGTAAGATTTTTGCATTAAAATATCCAAAAACCTAGAACAATGTTATATATTTTCATGATTTGTGTACTTACATTGTAACACCCCAAATATTTCCAACAATGATTAAATACAGAGAAATCCTCAATTTTAACCAGTGACACGGCCCGGGTCATTGTGTCGCCTGTCAGTGGTGTCATTTCCCCCTACCCTCAGCTGTTGGTAGAAACCATGGAAACAGTGCACTTCCTGAAAAAATGTGGAAGTAGTAGTTGTAGCGTCAAAGCCAAAGATCTCTAGTAGCATCTAGCAAGCCACTGTAACACCTCCTGTTCGAACTCGGGTCCACCAGCATGGAAGGCAGCTGCTCTAACAAGGATGCTGAAGACCACAGTCTTTAGCATCAGTCGCTGAGATCAGGGGAGTGAGGTTCACACACACACCTCTTACCGGCCTACGTTACGTTACACTCACCCCCATCCGGGTCACAGCACCAATGTAACTCCCCCTGTTCGAACCGCCCGCTCTAAGTCGGACTCGAACCCGGGTCCACCGGCATGGGAACCGGGTTCTCTGACAAGGAGGCTAAAACCACAGTCTCTAGCATCAGCGCCTGCTGAAATCAGGGGAGTGAGGTTCACATGCACAGCTCTTACCGGCCTACATTCTTTACACCACATTTTGCATATTTGTGATGGGCCACAGCTATTTATTATCGTTTGTTGCAGGTTGCTGCACCAAAGATAATTTAATAAAGCGAAAACCCCTGTGGAGGTTAATATACATTACCCCTGTATATGTAAAAACACACAAAAAATATATGTGTATAATGCAAGACTTTTAATAAACAAGACTCTTTATAAACATGCCTGAATTACACTAGGACTATTATTTTGAAAAGTCTTTGCTTTACTAATTCCAGCTGCTTATTTAAGCAGATGGAGAATATAATATATGCATTCCTACAACCATCTACAACAGGGGTCAGGAACCTTTTTTGACCAAAGAGCTATTTTTTCATTTTTTGTTAAAGATTTTTTGTAAAAGATCCAAAGTAAAAAATAATATTGTCTAATATTATATTATATATATATATATATATAAACTTTTTCAATATTATTTTAATAATAGTAACTTTATTAGGTCCATATACAACTAAAATACACAAATATGCAACAAACAATAAATAAGTTGCAATATATAATTAATTGTGCAAATTGCTAATTTTTGTTTAATGACATCATAGCCTTTTAAAGTTTAATGTTGACATGAAATGAAAGCTGCAATAGTCTTTTCTTTTCTATTGTATATCTGAGTGAAACAGCTTCTTGAGCAAGAATAAATGTAGGGCGGGACTTGACTTTGTCCATCGGGAATTGATTGGATCGTTGTGGTTTAGTAAAGCAAAGACATTTCAAAATAAGATTCTTGGATATTTCAGTATAATAAATACTGCAATATTCCATCAAAAAACAAGAATGGTCAATTTTGATTTCATGGTGACTATCCCCAAATAGAGTGCCTCAGGGATGACGTGTTTTTGTAGGCAAAACCCGGAAGCGAGTTAGCATTTTAGGGCTTCCGGTTCCAACTCTGTAAAGTCTATGGGTTTTTTTAAAATTATTTTTGCTAAATCGCCTGAAATAAGGTCTGTGGTAACAAAGCCTCTAAATATTTTTCACGTTTTGATCTATGACATAAAACACACCAGTTGTAACCCACTTGTGATTTTTTAAACCTTTATTGTGTCTTAAAAACGGCGGTTGCTAACAAATTGCTAAAAGGGACTACTTCCTTTGGACGTCATCATGACAAACAGGACATTTGGACAGCATTTCTCATGAAAAAGTGGATAAGTATTCATACATAGCGCAGATCATAATCAGCGAGCATGTTTTTAAATAACGTTGTTTTTAAAATACAGTTTGAGGAAGCTTGGTGGTGACGACGTTGATCCGCGACCATGGTGTGCTGTAGTCCGTTTATAGCCTACTGTTAGCTTTTTATATCTGACCACTTTATTTAGGCTTCAAAATGTATTTATGTTGTTTTAACTTGTAAAGATTATCTTGATAGTCAAAACGTGTAAGTGTCATAACCCTTTGTTAAACACAGAGCTTATTTTCTGCGATTTTCCAAAAGTCTAGGGAAAAAATGCATAGGCTTTCAACCGAGGGAACCCGTGCGCCGCTAACTTCCGGGTTGGCCTACAAAAACGCGTCATCCCTGGGGTACTCTATTAGAGACCTCTTAAGATGTTCGTTATACCATTTAAGATATTTAAGAATTTTACAACATAAAATTTCATAAAACTGAATTTTTCTGTTTTTTTTACTTTTTAAGGACCCATAGGGACCTTTACACACGATTCTAAATACATTTTACAGTTCGCAGATGCGAGTGAAACACTCACACTGTCGAGCCCTGCTGTCTTACCAGATATGGTTGAAAATTATTAAATGAATCTATGGGGAACGGAAGCAGGCCTGGGGACTAGTGTGCCAGAGTGCTTCACAGAGTCCACTAATCACTTTTCTGCACAGTACCAACACACACTCTCACTCTCTCTCTGCTTCATGCTCTCTATCTCACACACACACAGACTCACAATGCTGACAGTAATTTGAAGCTATATCCTGTAATGTGTGTGAAGCTGTAAGAGGAGATACTGATGAAATAAAGGAACAGGACTTTAAGGTTAAGCATATAAAACACTTCTTTTATATATCAATTGCTGGTATTTACTTTGTAATATATAGCATTTACTGCCAGTATGCAGAAGGACTTGAGTCATCCTTCTGATGAAAGATGTGATAAATGAGGTTCAGTCCATCTGTCTTGCCTGATTCCGAGTGAATTGAGTACTCTGATGTGGTACTGATAGTTAGATGCCCACTGGCTTAATGGATTAAATGCATTAAAGCATTGCTTCTCAAACTTCTCAAGTCAAGTGCTGTCTACATCAGAACATCCCAATACCAAACCAGTCACCAACAATGTTCGCAAATTATTTTTAAGCATTGGCAATGGTCTTTGAGTTAAGAGAGCATGTAAAATTTGTAATCCAAATCAAATTAATTATTTTCTTAACCATAAGTGTGTAAACCACACTTTATGTGTTTTTCTGTTTTATCTTGTCTAAACTGACTTTAGAAATCACTATAAATTGGTTTAAAGTTATACTTATAAACAATAGTTTGATTTTCAAAAGTTTCTATAAAAACATTAAGCAACACAAAATTGAAAGAATGGTGCTGACAATTGAGCTTTGTTGAGGAATAAATTACATTTTAAAATACAAAACAGTTTTTTTTTTATTTTATTTTTGACCTCTTTGATCAAATAAATGCAGCCATAGTGAGCATAAGAAACTGTTTTTCCTAAAAAATTCCTAAGCTTTGGGTAGTGCATAAAGAAGCCATCTGCTTCTGAAGCCGTTGTTATGAAAAATCAATATAAAAAGTAAAAACAACAGAAAATAAAGAGTATTCAATTATTTAAATGAAGCCATGCATAGAACTACTATCCAGAACATCATCAGATAAACAACAGACTCCAGCAGAGCTCATTTTATCCTCTATGAAATTCTCGATTTAACAAAACCAATAAACAGGTGGTGGAAAATTACAATCGAACATCTGAACACAGCTGAACCACATCACCACGACATATTAAAACCCTGCATCCATTCACACACAGCTCAGGTTGAGAGTAATTAAGGCCAAACTCCATTTTCCAGCAAGCCTCTTCATTTTGACCCTGGCTTGAGATGGTAGGCTATATTATGGGATGGCGTTCCCAAAGAGCAGGGCTCGCTCGGGTTAATGGGAGCCTGAGGCTGGTGAAGCTAACTTTCCAACATGTAGAGCTCTAAAAGGTTACAGCTTTGTTCGAGTGTCAGCCACAAGTCTCTAATTACAGCAACAACCTTAAACAAACACTGGCATGAAAGTTCGCCAGCATAACGTGCACATGCACACACAAGCACAGGATCATACGAGTACCTAATGTTTCATTAGGGCAGGAACACAACGCCACTGGCCAGGTTGTTGCTAATGGGTTGGCGGTGTATTAGCTCTTTCTTACTCATTCTGAAGGCTATTAGCAATGGATTAATTGGACCGGAGACCCATTTTCCTCTTCAAAATTCACATCTTCAAAATTTCATGAAAATAATTGCTGTGTACATAATAGCCCTAATTACACTTCAAGAAGAGAGAAAATGTGAAATATGACATGTAGCCGACTAATAATAAAACCGGATTCTAATTAAAATCCTTGACATTACTTGAGTATCAGGCAACAAAGAAACAATTAATTTCACTATAAAAGTAATGTGTCTCAAACATAACACAGAGCTTCCTTTGCTGTATTCTATATCACATGCTAATGCTGTAACTTCATATGACCTGGAGAATTACAGAATGACATGAGTCTGAATCAAACCATCTGTTCTGCTCAAACGCTCAAGGACACTGAGTACATTAGAGTAAAAAACTGTTTTACATTTCCTCTTGCTCTCTGAACTGCAAAAATTACATCAAAGTTTGAGTATATATACGATTTGTATTTTGCCTCTGGTCCCATTCATTTATCTTATCAACCTTTCCAATGACTTCAGTACGTAATTCAGCTGTAGTTTAATTAGTTGTAGTCTACACTCTTAAAAATAAAGACTCCAAAACGGTTTTCACAGTGATGCCAATAAAGAAGCATTTTGGGTTTCCCAAAGAATCTTTTCGTGAGCCATTTTTTTATTAGTATGAAGAGTGTAGTTAGTAATGGTGTGATTTGTAAAAGTTGTATCTATGAACAAAAGAAGAGGATATAAAAGATAGGTTTACAAGTCAGTACTTGGTAACACTTTAGTATGGGGAACAATTCTCACTTTTAACTAGTTGCTTATTAGCCTGCATATTGACTGTTTATTAGTACTTATAAAGCACATTTTAATGCCTTATTCTGCATAACCATATTCTACATCCCCAAATCCTACCCCATATCTAAACTTAATCTAAACAACAACTACCTTACTATTAACTATTAATAAGCAGTAAATTAAGAGCGTATTTAGGCAAAATTTGTAGTTAATAGTGAATATGTGTTCCCCATACCAAAGTGTTTTTATTGAATTGTTCAAAAAGACTCATGAATTTAAGAGTTATCATTTGAATCTGATGGATTCTTCACTGAATGAACTTATTGAACTTGACTCTATGTGTTATTCACAAAGCAGTATTGCTTATTGATTATTTTATCTGTTAAATAAATAAATTTCAATAGCAAACTGTGTTGTTAAAATGTTAAAATTTGTATTTTCGTAATGTATAATTGTATAAGTTACAACATCATCAGAGAGAGAATTTCTTTCTTATGCAGGTAAAAACTAAAACGCATCAAATTGAATGAGAAGAGAACCAAATCAGAAATCAGAAGCGAATAAAATTAGAAACAATCAAATCTGGAAATCTATATCAATACACAGTGCTAGTAGAAGTCTGTCATTTTCACCAAAAGATTGAGTTATGTTATTTTGATTGAACATCATGAGGTCAAAATTTTCTTTAAAAAATAAAACCTACATAAAAAAATAAAAAAAATCACAATGGGATTATATTTCATGGAACTCTTAAAAAAAAAAAAAAAAAAAAAGAAAAAGACTCCTGAATTAGACACAGAGAGTAAGTTTCCTTTTCAGTGCTTCTAACTGGAGAACAAATCTTAGGAATCATACGTTCACCAGTCGGCCCTTGAGTCAAAATTAACTCTGTGACCCCGCAGCTTTCGGTATTGGTTATTAGCCATGGTTTGTTCTTTTTTTGGCTTAATTGTGTCTTCCATGGAAAAGCTAAATCCCATGAGGCATAATGGGATTAAAATTAGATATACGTATTGGAAAATAATTAATTCCCCATTGTTTTGCGGGTTGTTCAGTCATGTGTTTTTGGGCTGTGTGTTTTTGAAATGGGAAGTAATTCACTGTAATGAGGACTACCCGAGTAAATGTGCTGGCTCACTACAAACATGGGAAAATGAAAAGGCAAGAAAATACAGTACGCCTTTTGTTGTGTTCCACAGATAAAGTTTAGATCTTTGACCTTCAAATTCGCCAATAGAGAACAGCAAAGACTGGGCTTTAGTCATAACCAAGAATATACCATGCACTGATGAGCCAAAACAGCGTACCAGCGTAAGTCACTGATTATCTCCTAACAAGGCTACATAAGGTCTGGGTAGATTAGATGGTAAGAAAACAATCAGATCTTGTAATCAACGTGTTGGACACAGGGGAAATGGGGAGGAATAAAGATCTGAGCAACTTTGACAAGGGCCAAATTATTATGGAAAGGTGACTCGGTCAGAGTATCTCTGAAACTTGAGAATTTGAGGAGGGTGGTCTGAGGAGGGACAAACCACAAACTGGTGACAGGGTGTTGGGCGCCCAAGGCTCAGTGATGCACAAGAGCAACAAAGGCTATCCCGTCTGGTCCAAGCCAACGGAAAGAATACTGCTGCACAAGCCACACAAAATTTTGGATCAGATGGACGGCCATGTACGAGTGGAAAACCTGGGTCGGCCATTCATGTGGACATAAATTTGACAAGTGCCACCTACCTAAACATTGTTGCAGACCAGGTACACCCCTTCAAGACAGTGGTGTTCCCTGGTAGAAGTGGCCTCTTTCCACAGGATAATGTACCCTGCCACACTGCACACATTATTCAGGAATGGTTTGAGGAGGTTCAAGGTGTTGCCCTGACCTCCAAATTCCCCAGATCTCAATCCAATTGAGCATCTTTTGGATGTGCTGGACCAACAAATTTAATCCACAGCTGTTGCTAATGTCTTGGTGCCAGATACCACAGGACACCTTCAGGGGTCTTGTAGAGTCCATGCTTCAGCGAGTTGTCACTGTTTTGGCAGCATGTGGCCGGTTGGTCGTAATGTTTTGGCTTATTGGTGTATGCATTGGTGTATGTATTTTTCTTATTTATGGAAAAAAGACATTTATGAATTTATTTACTTATTTCAACTGCTAAATTAGATTTTTTCATAGGCAGTTTCAAACTGTTTACTAAGATTAATTCATCTTGATTCAGTGGGTATACAACCGTTCTCATGGACTGTAAACTAAGTTGGTGTATGTACCGTATGTAACTGTCTGTCAGATAAGAGTGGCAGTGAAGCAGCTCTCCTGGAAATCGGAGCTCTCCAGAGGTTTCTATTGGAGTCATCCCAACAACTCTCTGCTCTGATTGGTTGCCTTTTTCCTCTCCCTCTGCAGCTGTCCAGTGATTGATGGGGCTGCAGATCAACAATGCAGCAGTCTGTCCACCAAGACTGGACAACATCCTGCTCACAGCAGACAAGAGCCTTGCACAAAAAGAGTGTGTGTTAATGCTCAGGGCTAATAAAATAGTGCCCATCTGCTGCACCGTAAAAACGATTTCATACTAATAACATCTTTGAGTCCAAACATTCACAATTTCTATCAATTCTACTAGATTTTGAAAGTTTTCAGAACTTCATAGAAAAACAAAATGCTTTAAAATAATTTATTATATTAAAAGTAGTTATAAATTACATTTACTTGTGTAACGTGTAAAAATTCACTTCTTTTAACACTTAACTTGTTTTAACACTTAATTTCTATCATTTCTACTTGGTTTTAAAAGTTTCTGGAACTCATTTAGAATGAAAAAAGTGGTTCAAAGAAAACACTGAAAAATAACTTAAAAACATGATATATAATTACTCACTATAATTATTTTGTTTTGGCTTGTTTATTTACATATGGTTGTATTGTATCTGTATTAGATTTTTTGTAGAGGAAGCACTTTTTTCCAAGGCAGATATCATTCCAAATTACATGCTCACCATCTGTTAATCACAACGGTCTCATATGTGATGCTAAAGCACTTTGTCACGGTGGATAAGAGCATCTGCTAAATGTTTTGTTTATAAATTTTCTACAATAGAATGTCTGAAAATGATTTTTATTTAAATGCATTATGACACTCATTGATTTCAATCAGAACTGTAAGGATTTAGAATGACACTTCAAATAAATGCTTGCCGTTTCAAATCCTCCACAAGCCTCACAGAACTGACAAACTCAGAGGTTTTTACTCCTATTTAAGTCTTATTTATGTGGTGCTTGATCAAACTCTCTAACTAAATTGCCCGGTTCACACAGCTCTGACCCAAATTGGTTTAACCTTTAGAGACTTAGAGTGAAGTATTTGGATACTTAAAGGAATAGTTCACCCAAAATGAAAATGATTCCATAATTACTCACCCTCAAGCCATCCTAGGTGTATATGACTTTCTTCTTTTAGCCAAACACAATCTTAAATAATACCCTGGCTTTTCCCAGCTTTTATAATGGCATTGAATTGTGTCCGAATTTTTGAAGCTCCAAAAAGCGCATCCATCCATCATAAAAGTAATCCGTACCGACTACAGTGGGTTAATAAATTAATAAATAAAGCGAAGCGATGGGTTTTTGTAAGAAAAATATCCATATTTAGAACTTTATAAACTATAACCTCTGGCTTCCAGCAATGGCCGTACACGTGTTCACGAGAGAGTCAAGTTCCAGCGGAAGGGTGACCTCTGACCCGACATATGACAAAGGACTAGAGGTCGAGCGATTGATTAGTACTGTTGATTAATCGGCACGATAACCGTTTGCTAAAACAATCAGTTCTCGGCAAAAATCCATATAGACAATTTTTTCCATGTTGCATCCATTGCTGGAGCACCTGAGAGTCCGCTATCATTATACAGTACGAGGGCGGCCTCTAGAGGTGAAATAAAAACTATCACTGATGCCTCGTGGAGTTTTTGACACGTAAGACCAATTTCCCAAAAGCATCGTTAGCCAACTATGGTTGCAAGTTCCATTTAACTCTATTATAACGACGGAACTTGCGACCATAGTTGGCTTTGGGAAACACACCCCAGAGCGGGACACTTCAGATACTACTATAGTTTCATAATATCATTATAAAGTAATTCATTTGTTGACTAGACGCTGCATTAGTGGAGAACAGCAGTATGTTTGCCATCGAGGCTGAGAGGATGCTAACATTAGTAGTCCCTAAAGCAGTTAAAACAATGTGACGGGAAAAAAAAGTTTTTTTTACTTATAATTCATGACCAGCATTTTGTTTTGCTCTATTCTCTGCATTTCTGCATTCGTCAACTCTCACCTAAGCTTACACTACACCTACACCATACGTCACATGTCAGGTCAGAGGTCACCTTTCCTCCAGAACTCGACTCTCTCATGAACGTGTAAGGCCATTTATGGAAGCCAGTGTAATTTTTATAAAAATATGTTTTACAAAAACCCATCACTTTGCTTCAGAAGGCATTTACTAACCCACTGGAGTGATATGGATTACTTTCATGATGGATGGATGTGCTTTTTGGAGCTTCAAAAATTCAGATACTATTCAATGCCATTACAATGCTGGGAAGAGCCAGGATATTATTAAATATAACTCGTGTTCATCAGAATGAAAAGAGTCATATACACCTACAGTAGGGTGGCTTGAGGGTGAGTAAATTATGGGATCATTTTCATTTTTCAGTGAACTATCACTTTAAGTGAAATGTAAAAATGAATGCATGAATATCTTTGCACTACATAGCAAAAATCAATTATCCAATTATAGGCTATAAAAAATTATCAGTCCATAAAATCACCTTGACACCATCAAACATAGTTTGGTCTTTTGTTATTTAATGCAATGACATTTAGACTTATTAAAGCATGATTTAAGTTTCCAAATAATTTTTGGTGCCTTTGTACTGTAAAATGTACTGCAGAAAAAAAGACATTTTTAACTTTAAAAAGCCATTTCAGAGCCATCAAAGGCACAAAGAATTATTCAAATAACTTAATTCACGCAATTCACTTCACCAGATTATTCAGAAGTTCAACAGTGTTCCCTTTACCCCTGCAAATTTCCACATTTCCAGTGGCCTGGTCAAATGCAAAAGAGATAATGAGAAGGAGATTGACATGATAATGATTTGAGAAAAGCTACTCTGAAGTTGTAAAGCCAGTAATAACCGTTAAACATTACAGTGGTCTTGTAGGTCAAACATTAAATGTCATTTCTCCTGACTCAGCTGATCGAATAAATAAACCTGTGATCTAAAAATATCCATCTGCTGCAGCACAATGTAAGCGGCCTGTGATTGAGATTAAATGCACTTGATTAAAAATGTATGAAATTGCATTTCAGTGACAAAAGAGCAGCAGTGGCAGCCTATTATTCACACAATTAGAGATAAAGGAACAACAAGTGTGTAAATAGGGAAAACAATACAGAACTATAAGTGTAATTGGTCAATGTATTTGTCTTTGGAAACAAGGGCTATGTTCTGAATAGAAAACTGGCTGCTTACCATAGTAAATACTGAACAGAACACACTATTTATTATGACTGTCTACACTTCTCTTAAAAACAGTAAGTGAAAGTATGGATAGAATAAGATTTTCACTGTTAGCTGTATATTTGTATATCCTGTATACAAATGCTTTGGCAATATGAATAAAATATGCAAATAAAGCACACTGAAATTGAAAAAGTGTTCATTTTTCCCATGCTAAACAATTCAAACAGTTGTATGTGACATTGTCATCACATGACCTCATTAATTTGTGTTTAATTAACATTTTGGAAATCAAAACTTTTTTAACCCTCTATGGTACGCAATATGATATCAATGAGGAAAACACTTTAACAATATCAATAAACATTTCATAATTTTTTATATTATTTAATTTTTATAAGTTTGTTGCCTCGAGGCAACATTGTACCACAATGGAAAAATTTTAACATTTGGCATTTTCATGTAGAAAAAAGAAATACATTTATTGAAAACATAAATTTCTTTAACTAGACACTAAAAACAAATTTATCTAGTTTTTAATATATTAAAAGTTCCATATTTAATAAAGAGTAACATTTTATATCCAGCTGTTGCCCTCAGGCAACACTGTACCATAGTGGAACACAAGTATTACTAAACCATCATATTATTATGTTATTATATTAAGTTATCATAACCATCTTCATCCTCATCTCCATCTTCTCTCTCACCCTCACTCTCTCCCTGATGGATTGTCACTATGATTTCATCTTCCTCATCACAGTATGACCCCTCATTAACTCCTCATCATCACCCTCATAAACTGGCTTTGCTACCTGTGTTTTATACCTTTATGAAGTGCTATAGAAAATGTGCAGATCATAATATATGCAGATATAGTATGTGAATTACTATTCTTATAAGTGCATTACAAAATCATGTGAAAATGCCAACATATTTAGATAATTCTAACTCTTTTCCTTACATTTGTATTCAAACCTATTATGCCTGTATGGCCTTATGCGATTCCATTATGGTACAATGCTGCCTTGAGGCAACATACAGTTCTTTGTTATTTTCTCTAAAACAATTGATGATATATAATGTAAAGTTCTTAAAAATACTTCTTTACTTGCCAGTAAAGGTGACTCATATTTTTTGTGGGTGATTAAATGGTTACAAACAAGCACTTTTCAATGGAGAAAATATGGAGTCATGTGACAAGTCACATGTGCTGAAACAGGACACAAAATGGACCCCTGTTGGTCATGTTTTGGTCTTTTTTGCACTTTTATTGATTAGTATTTGAGTTATTCTGTCCTGAGATATGCTTGATCAATCAATTGGTGCCTTATTTTATTAAAAACAAACTAAAATAGACAATGTTGCCTGAAGGCAACACCATACCATAGAGGGTTAATAATTTTTTTTGCAAAATTTTCTAATGTTTGCCAATTTAATAAAAATGTGTCAAGGAAAAAAAGGACAAAAATTCTTTGCAATTTGATCCAATTTTGTGTTAAAATGTCAAAACTTCTGGCACACACACATGCACACACACACAGCTAATATTATTTCGTGTTCATCTTCCACACTGGAAATGAAAGGTCAAATTGACCACAATGCATTGTGGGATAGTGTATTCTATGCAGTATTCTGCTTATTTTAGCAAATCTAGTACAAATTTTCCATATTCATGAAAGAAATACAGTTTTATAGTTAATCAGCTATCAAATTATTACATTCATCAATTAAACATTCACACGTGAAAGCCCCAAGCATTTAAATGAAGAAACTCTTCTGATGCCCGTGCAGTCAGACACACACACGCAAAGGCGGCATACAGATCAGTCTACATTATTTAACTGGAAAAGGCACTTAGATCATCATACAACGCATGTAATGTAGAGCTCAAGTCATGTCCGGTGACACTCAGAAATCACATGACTATCAGTACATAGACATTCATAATTACATAATCATCAGCTTGACTGCTGGAGCCTGACATGACAGCGTTTCAAGCCTATGAAAATTCAGCTTCTGCTCTAACAGATGTGGTGCATTCATTAAAAAGAGAGAGGTCAGCCCCGTCAGAGACACACACTTCACAAGTTCATTCCTCTCGACATGGACAGACGCTCATCAGTGGCCTTTCCATAATTCACAAAACTTTACAGTCAAGAAAGGAACACTTGGCCATGGGTTTAACTTAAGAAATAAAACTCGTTGACAGGTTTGATGGGAAACATGAAAGAAAAAAAAGTGAAAAACGACGCCTACATATCAATTAAAATAACAGTTCTGTCCAGCTCTGAAGTCTAAGATGACTCAATGTGGGAAAGTGGACGAGATTCTGATATACGTAGGCTGAAGTGGGGGCGAAAATCATTTGTACAAACATCATACAGAAAAAAAAGAAAAAAAGAAGGAATCCATGGGGTATATATTGTGAGTTTTAAGCAGAGAAGGGAAGGTGAAAGTGGTGGAGAACTGCATAAATTATAGAGCCCTTCAGACTTCTCATCCTCTATTACAATATTGAATTGGATCTTTTGGTATCAATCAATATATGTGTTCAAGAGCCCAAAGAACAAGTAGTTCTAAGTACAACTAAGATAATGCCTCTATAAGTGCTCATGCAAATATAGATAGAAAATATAATTTGTGATGAATACAAAGTATTCAATAAAAAAAAAAGCTAATTATATATATATTGTGTATTACAGTAATATTGTGAAATATTATTACAATTTAAAATAACTGTTTTCTATTTGAATATATTTCACAAAGTAATTTATTCCTGTGATGGCAAAGCTGAATTTTCAGCATCATTACTCCAGTCTTCAGTGTCACATGATCCTTCAGAAATCATTCTAATATGCTGATCTGCTGCTCAAGAAACATTTAATGTGTACAATTGTACAAAATATTTGTGTACAATATTTTTTTTCAGGATTATTTGATAGAAAGTTCACAAGAACAGTGTTTATCTGAAATCTAATCTTTTGTAACATTATAAATGTCTTTGCTGCCACTTTTGATTGATTTAATGCATCCTTGCTGAATAAAAGTATTCATTTCTTTAATTTCTTTTAAAAAAAATAAAAATAAAAATTCTTACTGACCCCAAACTTTTGAACGGTAGTGTATAATGCTACAGAAGCTTTGTATTTCAGATAAATGCTGTTCTTTTGAACTTTCTATTCATCAAGGAATCCTGAAAAAAAAAAAAGTACACAACTGTTTTCAACATTGAAAATAATCATAAATGTTTATTGAGCAGCAAATCAGCATATTAGAATGATTTCTGAAGGATCATGTGACACTGAAGACTGGAGTGACGATGCTGAAAATTCAGCTTTGCATCACAGGAATAAATTACTTTGTCAAATATATTTAAATAGTACACAGTTATTTTAAATTGTAATAATATTTCACAATATTACTGTTTTTTTACTGTATTTTTAATTAAATAAATGTAGCCTTGGTGAGCAGACGAAACTTCTTTTAAAAACATTAAAAATCTTAGTGGTTCCAAACTTTTGGACTATACTGTATTGACCATTTGTAGAACCTATATACTTGCATATTATTGGCACTATCAGTCAAGAACCACCAGATATGATAATGGTTTCTGTATAAGCCTTCAGCGTTGCAAGGCGACATCACATCAGAAACTATTAGAATAGATTTATGATGCGTGTGGTGGGTACATTATATTGAATGAGTCACTGTTACAGTGAAGATCACCACACAATGAAATATGTCTGTTGTTAGGTTGTTATGATCAGCTAATCATTTAATTCACCTGGTCATTAGACGTTAATTAGGCTTAAATGGACTACTGTGGGAAAACAGATTAAATATAAATGTAGAGTGACGCATCACCATCAGATTACTGAGTTTTAGTAGAAAAGCAAACCAAATACATCAGTGACAGTTGGCAATTATTGCACGAACAAAGAATTGAGAGAAGAAAAACACCACGAGTGGATCACAAATGAACAAGTTACGAACAGTTACGAATGGCTAGAGCGCTGAGAGCAAGACATAGACATAAACTACATTATAAGAAAAAAACTGTTCTAAGGTAATGTCTGCAGAAAAACAGACATCACGGTATTTATTTTTTTGTTTATAAATGTCTCCACAAAATTATCTATGGCACACAAGCTGCAGGATAACAGTGCAATGTTTCGTTTGCCCGGAGGCCATACCATTTAAAACGCCTTAAATGGTTTCCTTTGCCAAGTCTAGATTGATAGACTGTCTTGCCTTTTCAAGCTTTAGGCTATTTCCCCGAACAAACACTAGTCTGAGAGATAATTATTTCTCCCAGTTCTGCATTGTTTCTCCTGTAAAATTGCTGGAAAGTGCGTATTTGTTTTCCCTGTCATTTTCGCAGCGCGCCGCGAGTTATTTTACATAACTGAATAATCACGCCACTTTCCACAGATGGTGATAGAAAGCCAATCCCCAGATCTGATCATTTTTCCACAAAACACAGGGTCTTCCTTGGTGGTTTCTCCATTTAGGCGTGAAAGGATTGGGGGGACTTCTATGAAACTCTATCCTGTTACACAAGAATTTTGGCAAATGCCAAAATTAAACATCCCTTTTACGAAAGCAACAGAATGGACCTCATAAATGCATAAAGGAAAATGTTAATATCCAACAGCGGCAGATCTGAAATATTCTCTGAATGTGTGTTCATTTCGGCTTGTACTCCCCTGTTATTAACAACATTTGCTGCTGAGCAGAATGCTTAGAAAAGCTGTTACCTTGGGGTCTTTACAGCCCATTCTCTGCTTTTACAAAGAAACCACAGCTGTTTTTCTGAAAAGTTTTGGTATAAGCTGGCCAATTTTCGACAATGGTATGCAAATGCTCCTCAAAATCTCTGCTGGAGTGACACGTTCTCTCTCTGTTGAAGGAGGGCTATTATAGCAGAAAACCTGAGCATATTTCCAGAGATCTCCAGACAGCAGGCATGCACAGGGTTAATCGACAGAGTAATGGATTAGGCCAGCATGTTTTAATTGTCTTATCAGGCTCACCGCACCATGATTTCGCACACTCTGAAAGCCACACTATTGTTGAGTTTAAAAATGTATTTCCCTCAAGAACAGGTCAAAAAGAAATCATTTGATGGTACATTGAAACATTCGTTTATTGTGACTCAAGCAGATAATTGAGTGTTCTGAATGTTTGAGAAGCTGGCAGCTGACATTTTAATGAAACTGTTTATTTACATCACTTTCACACATCGCAGCTGGCGATTAACTACTGAATCTGAAAAGCACAAGGTTTAATGAGCAGTCATTATATTCAATGCAAACTCTCTGCTATTAAAAGTTGGGTGGCGAAATGACAAAACAGACAATTCACTGCTAATTATTTCTAAAAGAGTGCATATACATCAAAATTCTGTTCATGTTTTTAACAACACAATTATTCTTGGTTGAAAGAAAAGATACAACTTGTTCTGTGGGAAAAAATAGTTTCAAGTATAAGCAAAATAAGCAAAAATACACCACGCTTCAATGCAGAGGCTTGACAGCATGAAAATACTGCCACCGTATTATAAAACAGATAAAAACAAAAAGACATGAACTCCAGGAAAAAGTTTTAAGAGTTAAACAGAGAGATGGATATCTAAGAAAATAAATTTTCATTTATCTCTTGTTCAATAATGGCATTTCATGACACCTGAGCGAAAACATGAGAAATATTATACATACATATCTCAAATTGTAAGGATGTAATGATTTTAATATTCTGAGTGATAATCATAAAGTGAAAACTATTTTCATGTTATGGCCTATAACTGCAAAAGGTCAAAAATAAAATGATGTACTATTTTTTTATAAAAAAGTTGTTTAAATAAAATGAAAGTAAAACCATTTCAAACACTACAAAGGAATTTAGATATTACAAAGGTGATAAAAAGTAAAGCCATTCACTTTAAACATTCATTTTGAATTTAGACATTGCAACATTATATAATGCCCAGTATGAAAAATGTCTATTCTTTTTGAGATTTTACTAAAGAAATGTAAAGTAGCAAGACGTAACAATGGGGGAAATGTGAAATGAAATACATACTATTAATAGAATCTTAATCTATAAGAATATTATATATATAGTATATACAGTGGGTACGGAAAGTATTCAGATCCCCTTAAATTTTTCACTCTTTGTTATATTGCAGCAATTTGCTAAAATGATTTAAGTTCATTTTTGTTCCTCATTAATGTACACACAGCACCCCATATTGACAGAAAAACACAGAATTGTTGACATTTTTGCAGATTTATTAAAAAAGAAAAACTGAAATATCACATGGTCCTAAGTATTTAGACCCTTTGCTCAGTATTTAGTAGAAGCACCCTTTTGATCTAAGATGCAACAAGTTTTTCACACCTGGATTTGGGGATCCTTTGCCATTCCTTCTTGCAGATCCTCTCCAGTTCTGTCAGGTTGGATGGTAAACGTTGGTGGACAGCCATTTTTAGGTCTCTCCAGAGATGCTCAATTGGGTTTAAGTCAGGGCTCTGGCTGGGCCATTCAAGAACAGAGTTGTTGTGAAGCCACTCCTTCGTTATTTTAGCTGTGTGCTTAGGGTTATTGTCTTGTTGGAAGGTAAACCTTCAGCCCAGTCTGAGGTCCTGAGCACTCTGGAGAAGGTTTTCATCCAGGATATCCCTGTACTTGGCCGCATTCATCTTTCCCTTGATTGCAACCAGTCGTCCTGTCCCTGCAGCTGAAAAACACCCCCACAGCATGATGCTGCCACCACCATGCTTCACTGTTGGGACTGTATTGGACAGGTGATGAGCAGTGCCTGGTTTTCTCCACACATACCGCTTAGAATTAAGGCCAAAAAGTTCTATCTTGGTCTCATCAGACCAGAGAATCTTATTTCTCACCATCTTGGAGTCCTTCAGGTGTTTTTTTTTAGCAAACTCCATGCGGGCTTTCATGTGTCTTGCACTGAGGAGAGGCTTCCGTCGGGCCACTCTGCCATAAAGCCCCGACTGGTGGAGGGCTGCAGTGATGGTTGACTTTCTACAACTTTCTCCCATCTCCCGACTGCATCTCTGGAGCTCAGCCACAGTGATCTTTGGGTTCTTCTTTACCTCTCTCACCAAGGCTCTTCTCCCCCGATAGCTCAGTTTGGCCGGACGGCCAGCTCTAGAAAGGGTTCTGGTCATCCCAAACGTCTTCCATTTAAGGATTATGGAGGCCACTGTGCTCTTAGGAACCTTAAGTGCAGCAGAAATTTTTTTGTAACCTTGGCCAGATCTGTGCCTTGCCACAATTCTGTCTCTGAGCTCTTCAGGCAGTTCCTTTGACCTCATGATTCTCATTTGCTCTGACATGCACTGTGAGCTGTAAGGTCTTATATAGACAGGTGTGTGGCTTTCCTAATCAAGTCCAATCAGTATAATCAAACACAGCTGGACTCAAATGAAGGTGTAGAACCATCTCAAGGATGATCAGAAGAAATGGACAGCACCATAAATATATGAGTGTCACAGCAAAGGGTCTGAATACTTAGGACCATGTGATATTTCAGTTTTTCTTTTTTTAATAAATCTGCAGAAATGTCAACAATTTTGTGAGGGAAAAAAAATGAACTTAAATGATTTCAGCAAAAAAATTTAAGGGGGTCTGAATACTTTCCGTACCCACTGTATGCAAGTACTGTGCAAAAGGCAAAAGTCTTAGGCACATCAATATTTTCACCCCCCCAAATAGTGTTAAATTTTTTTTTTTTTTTTGATGTAGTGTATCAGTAGGAAATATCAGTTCACATTTCTAAACATTAATTTTGCCATTAATTGTAATAATCCAGTGAGATTTTTGTATGCACAAGGAGTCTGACAACAGCCGGTGCGCTCCACACTGAGATCTGATCTCACCATCATCGAATCTGCCTGTGATTACATGAAGAAACAGATGAAACTGAGACAAACTAAATACAGAAGAACTGTGGCCGTGTCGCCAAGACGCTTGAAGAAACCGACCTGCAAAGCTACAGTACTGTGAGAAGTTTTAGGCACTTGTGTAAAAATGCTGTAAAGTGAGGATACTTTCAAAAATACTGTCATAAATAGATTTTATTTATCAATTCACTTCTATTAACCAAATGAAATCAATGTTTAGTGTGACCACCCTTTGCATTTAAAACAGCTTTTGTCCAGCTTTGCAGGTCGGTTTCTTCAAGCGTCTTGGAGACACGGCCACAGTTCTTCTGGATTTAGTTTGTCTCAGTTGTCTCAGGGTGAAAGTACTGACGTCCCTAAGACTTGCACTGTACTGTGTATATATATGTGTGTGTGTGTGTGTGTGTGTGTGTGTGTGTAAATATGTGCGTGTAACTAATATGGTAGCAATACACAGTACTGTACATCACTGATAAATTATATGAAATTCTTCATTATTACACTGCAAGAAGATCCTTCATAAGTCTAAATCAAAACAGGTCGTCTAAAAACAGTAATAGGTCAATGAAAGCATCCTCTTTGAATGTAAAGGCATTTAAGCTGCATAACCTCTAAAGTAGTCTTGTGCCTTTTGTGCAACAATACTGAAAGAGAGCAGAATGTCCTTGCTTTTGAATCTGAACACATCAGGAGATATTTCTGCCTGGATAAATCACTCTCAGCACAAGGCCCACGTCAGCCGGCTGTCGCAGAACCATCCGTGAAAGCTGATGATATATCAGTGCCAAAAGACACATTTCTTTGCCGCTGGATAGTGTAGATCACCCAGCACGAAGAACCCAGGCTGTCACTTTGCATGTGTGTCGACGCCACCATCGCAGTCAGAAGGCATTTCTGCTGCTCATACAGTCTCTTGAAAACAGATGTTGCATGCTGGTCTCAAAGCTACGCCAAAAGGGATGGCCCAAATCTCAGCCGCATTAAGGCAGATGTTTTACTGCCTCGCCTATATGCATTCTGCATAAAACACTCCTGTTGCAAGTTTTTATGTAGTATTTATTACAGAATTAAAATAAAATATCAGTGTCATTAACTGCTAAATTAAATATTGAAAGGTCAATACAAGAATACAACAGAGCTCCATAAATCCATAAATGTTTTAGCTTCACGTAACCCTTGTAGTCCTGATAACACAAAGACTGTTGATATTGGGATTAACGCTCCAGTTCAAATAACCACTAAATCCACTCCTGTGATTGTCATGGAGTTCGGGCTCAAATCATTACTGTGTTATACACAGCCTCAGCCATGTGAGTTGGTTCCAGCGAGAAAGTGTACCATGAAAATGAGACTTTACTCAATATATTGATATTTCCATTGTGGGACGAAAAAAAAAAATCATTTTTAGCAATTACCGTGCTTGAACTTTTCTCATCTGCCAAAGACGTCAGCCATAGCTGTGGAATTTCACAGATGTATATTTATCTATTAACTCACAGGCCATGAAAATAAGTACATTAACTTGTATAATAAAAAAACAGATACCCCCCAGGAATGTAAAATATATATTTGCAGAAAGGCATAAAAATGCCCTTTATAACAAATCCACCAGCAAAAATACGGTTGAAAACAGTACAGCTGTTCTGTACGGTGGCCGAAAGAGATCAACGCCCTGCAACTGAGGAAAACACATGCAAATATCAGTTTGACAACACATGCTGCATATATACTCACACTGCAACCAAATACAGAAACGCGTTGCAAATACTCACAACACAATCAAATACAGAACAGTTGTGTTGCGTTCCTGTATTTGGTTGCAGTGCGTTTCTGTATTTGGTTGCTTTGTGAATGTTTGCAGCGCATTTCTGTATTTGGTTGCATTGTGAATATTTGCAGCATGTTCCTGTATTTGGTTGCTTTGTGAATATTTGCAGCGCATTTCTGTATTTGGTTGCATAGTGAATATTTGCAGTGCGTTTCTGTATTTGGTTGTGTTGTGGATATTTGCAGCGCATTCCTGTATTTGGTTGCTTTGTGAACATTTGCAGCTCGTTTGTGTATTTGGTTGCATTGTGAATATTTGCAGCGTGTTTCTGTATTTGGTTGCAGCGCATTTCTGTATTTGGTTGCATTGTGAGTATTTGCAGTGCATTTCTGTATTTGGTTGCGTTGTGAGTATTTGCAGCGTGTTTCTGCATTTGGTTGCAGCGCATTTCTGTATTTGGTTGCGTTGTGAGTATTTGCAGCGTGTTTCTGTATTTGGTTGCGTAGTGAACATTTGCAGCATGTTTGTGTATTTGGTTGCGTTGTGAACATTTGCAGCATGTTTGTGTATTTGGTTGCATTGTGAATATTTGCAGCGTGTTACTGTATTGGTTGCAGCCCATTTCTGTACTTGGTTGCTTTGTGAGTACTTGCAGTGCATTTCTGTATTTGGTTGCGTTGTGAGTATTTGCAGCGCATTTCTGTATTTGGTTGCAGCGCATTTCTGTATTTGGTTGCGTTGTGAGTATTTGCAGTGCATTTCTGTATTTGGTTGCGTTGTGAGTATTTGCAGCGCATTTCTGTATTTGGTTGCAGCGCATTTCTGTATTTGGTTGCGTTGTGAGTATTTGCAGCGCATTTCTGTATTTGGTTGCGTTGTGAGTATTTGCAGCCCATTTCTGTACTTGGTTGCTTTGTGAGTATTTGCAGTGCATTTCTGTATTTGGTTGCGTTGTGAGTATTTGCAGCGCATTTCTGTATTTGGTTGCAGCGCATTTCTGTATTTGGTTGCGTTGTGAGTATTTGCAGCGTGTTTCTGCATTTGGTTGCAGCGCATTTCTGTATTTGGTTGCGTTGTGAGTATTTGCAGCGTGTTGCTGTATTTGGTTGCGTAGTGAACATTTGCAGCATGTTTGTGTATTTGGTTGCGTTGTGAACATTTGCAGCATGTTTGTGTATTTGGTTGCATTGTGAATATTTGCAGCGTGTTACTGTATTGGTTGCAGCCCATTTCTGTACTTGGTTGCTTTGTGAGTACTTGCAGTGCATTTCTGTATTTGGTTGCGTTGTGAGTATTTGCAGCGCATTTCTGTATTTGGTTGCAGCGCATTTCTGTATTTGGTTGCGTTGTGAGTATTTGCAGCGCATTTCTGTATTTGGTTGCGTTGTGAGTATTTGCAGCCCATTTCTGTACTTGGTTGCTTTGTGAGTATTTGCAGTGCATTTCTGTATTTGGTTGCGTTGTGAGTATTTGCAGCGCATTTCTGTATTTGGTTGCAGCGCATTTCTGTATTTGGTTGCGTTGTAAGTATTTGCAGCGTGTTGCTGTATTTGGTTGCAGCGTGTTTCTGTATTTGGTTGCGTAGTGAACATTTGCAGCATGTTTGTGTATTTGGTTGCGTTGTGAACATTTGCAGCATGTTTGTGTATTTGGTTGCGTTGTGAATATTTGCAGCGTGTTACTGTATTGGTTGCAGCCCATTTCTGTACTTGGTTGCTTTGTGATTATTTGCAGTGTGTTCCTGTATTTGGTTGCATTGTGAATATTTGCAGCGTGTTCCTGCATTTGGTTGCAATGTGAGTATTTGCAGCGCATTTGTGTATTTGGTTGCATTGTGAATATTTGCAGTACGTTCCTGTATTTGGATGCAGCGCGTCTGTATATGGTTGCTTTGTGAATATTTCCAGTGCTTTCAGTATTTGGTTGCAGCATGTTTCTGCATTTGGTTGCGTTGTGAATATTTGCAGCATGTTCTTTTATTTGTTTGCAGCGCATTTCTGTATTTGGTTGCTTTGTGAATATTTGAAGAGTTTGGTTACAAAATGCAATAACCCCATTTTAATTTCATTTGAGTAAAAAGGTGTTTTCTTTACCAAGAAAGTGGCAAGATGAAAACCACTATTTTCTGTTTCAAACTTTCACATAGCATCTTTTGGTTATAAAAACATTAAAAATTCAAATCTACATTTTGATTTTAAAAAGTTTATTATAAAAACGTATTATTTTTTTCCCAAAATGCAATAAATCCATGACACTTTTTTTTTTCAAAATGCAATTAATCTGTCAATATAAAAGTTATTTTTATCACAATTGAAAATACACAGCAAAGTAAGTTGATTCACATATATGACAGAGTCTAAACTTTGCCAATATTTATCTTGTATACAGGCATTTGACTAAAAATACATTCAGCCGTCGCTCCCAAAATGAATTGCGCATTGAGCTCTCTCAACCACCATAGTTTTAGGTCATTCGTACAGAGAAGTAGAAGACAGATATTGTGACTTTGCTTATCCAGTAGGAAAGTATTGTAGAAGCTATTTCTGAAAATAGTTGAGCTACTGAGTACTGTCCCCAACACTTTTTAATCTATGAGTTTATTCGCCTTTAGGATTTTTTGTTGTGTTCCTCGAAGTTCCTGACCACGCTAGTTCATCTGCCTGGCTGTGTGAAGGCTTTTTTTTTTTCCCCATCATCTTTTGTCTCCAACAAACTTCTGGAGGAAATTGCTCTTATCACCCAATGCGCCCTGGGCCTGACAACAGTGTGTCAATTGTTTTCTCACAGCAGCAAGGAGAAGTCTAGCATCTCTCTCTCAATCTGTCATTCTTACAGCCAAAAGGGAGAATATTTAAAAAATATAAATAAATAAATAAATAAATAAATAATAGGTGAAACCAGACAACTGAGGCTATCAAAGAAAAAGAGACAGAGGAGGAAGCTACACTCAGGATTCTTTATCTCCAACATAGCTTTGATAAAAAATAAAATAATAAAATAAATATAGAGTCGAAGTTGAAAAGGCATCAACTTTTTCAATTCCAGAGTTCCATGAATGAAGAGAGCTTGAAGTTCGTTTCGCTTGAGTGACAGATCATGAAAGAACAGGAAGTGAAATGTCTGAGAAAACCTGCTGTGCAGGAACATGCCACATGAAACTGAGACTCATCTATGGACGATAAAGATTTGTCCCCAACACTTAAATAGGAAATAGGAATTTATCTACTGTAATTGGTAACCTGGAAACTTTAAAAATTAGAATCTTAATTTGCTGTTGAAATTGTTAAAACATGTTTAATTCGATGTCATTAGTTAAGAATATCATGAGGTAACAATGAACAAAACCTTTACAGCATTAATTAATCTAGATTAAATGTTCATTTCTACATATATTAAAATATTTGTAACATTAGTTAATGCATTATGACTGAACATGAATTATAACAAAATTAAACTACCAATCAAAAGTTTGGAGATGGTGAGATTTTTTAATGTCTCTTATGCTCACCAATGCTGCATTTATTTTATCAATTTATCAATACAGTGGCAGTAATATTGTGAAATATTATTACAATTTAAGTTTTCTATTTTAGTATTTATTTCCTGATACCTATTGTAAAATGAGTAACCACTCTACTACAGATCTCATCTCCAGATCAATACAATACAATTATTTATGCATGGCCTCATTAATATTCATGAGCAAAGCCTTCACCATGTCATGATATCTCAACCAGTCCAAACAACAACTAACCACTTTTTAAAGTGACACTCATAATATTGAGGTTCCGCAATAAAATCTTTCATTACCAATTTATATAGATATACCAAGTTGTACATCTATGTTTCCAAACCCCGCTGGCTCGACAGACCACCACAGCACACAGCTACATTTGATTTAAAATGAACACAACATTAAAGCTTCTGTTGTCCCACTATAATACACAATGTCAGGCTTGCCCCATAAGAAACAAATGCATACAAATAAATGTTGAATACTAGCCAGACTGCTCTGCATGTGCTAGAGGGCATGTGGAGCAGACAACACATATCAAGAAAGCTTTCCTTAGCTAGATTCAAACTGACTTGTATATATAAGTTATGTGCATATAGAAATTATACACAGCAAATATACACAGTACACTTACCATGTATGTAATATACACTGTGCATTTAAAGTATACAATGTCACAGTCATCAAATGAGCTGTAGATTTAAATAAGTGGGCAAGAAGCATTAGAAACTGAAAGGAATAGAAAGGAGAATGAGGGAAAGAGGCAAAGATGGTCATTTCGGACCTGGTGTCAGCGTGAGACGTGACCCGTCAGTGAGGAGGTAGGTCACCTTCGTTCCGATGTTTTTTTTTCTGTTATGACTAACATCTGCCCTGGGCTGTCTTATGAGGACAAGGACAGAGATTTCTTCCTTTCTTGTTCACAAAAGTGTTTTACTGGTCATTTGAGTTGCTCATTACTAGCATTACAGCTGTTAAACTCATTTCTCTACAATATTGTGCGAACACATGATTAGCTAATTCATTAAAACATTTATAAACTGGCTCCAAAAACATCTGGACACTTTAACCACACTTACACACACACGAACACACAAACAAAATGAATACATAAGTTTGTTAGATTTTAATATAACCATTTAAACAGCTACTGGTTCTTAGTGATCATCTGTGGTTACATTCAACCTGCGTGGACATGAGAGGAACTGACATCATACAGTAGATCCAATAAAACCACCAATCAGAGCAGTTGGATAAAATTTAAAAGTGGCTCAGAAAAGTGAGAAGTAGTCATCTATTAAGATCTATCAACATTTGTTTGATAATATATCTTACAATGTACATAATGTACACATGATCTTCCAAAAGTACCCCAATAATTTTTAGGGCAACTAAAATACACATTCATATGGATTTTTTAAATATTTTAATTGTACTGTACTTATGATTGCACTTTTTAATAAATACTATGTTTTAAACTGTTTTAATAAATGCAATTTCATTTTAGTAGTACATTTGGTTATACAGTACTTTTCTACTCTACGCTATGGTGAAGTTACAGTGGAAGTTAAACTAAGGCATATTCCACATACATTGTAAAAAATAACTGATATGTATATTCTACATTAAAGGTGCCCTAGATTATGTTTTTAAAAGATGTAATATAAGTCTAAGGTGTCCCCTGAATGTGTCTGTGAAGTTTCAGCTCAAAATACCCCATAGATTTTTTTTAATTAATTTTTTTAACTGCCTATTTTGGGGCATCATTATAAAAGCGCCAATTTTATGCTGCGGCCCCTTTAAATCCCGTGCTCTCCGCCCACAGAGCTCGCGCTTGCCTTGAACAGTGCCTTAAAGTTTACACAGCTAATATAACCCTCAAAATGGATCTTTACAAAGTGTTCGTCATGCATGCGGCGGATTATGTGAGTATTGTATACTGTTATATTGTTTACTTCTGATTTTGAATGAGTTTGATAGTGCTCCGTGGCTAACAGGTAATGCTACTCTGTTGGAGAGATTTATAAAGAATGAAGTTGTGTTTATGCATTATACAGACTGCAAGTGTTTAAAAATGAAAATAGCGACGGCTCTCTTGTCTCCGTGAATACAGTAATAACCGATGGTAACTTTAACCACATTTAACAGTACATTAGCAACATGCTAACGAAACATTTAGAAAGACAGTTTACAAATATCACTAAAAATATAATGTTATCATGGATCATGTCAGTTATTATTGCTCCATGATTTGGTTGTGCACATCCAGACGTTAATACTGGCTGCCCTTGTCTAATGCCTTTTATAATGTTGGAAACGTGGGCTGGCATATGCAAATATTGGGGGCGCACACCCCAACTGTTACGTAACAGTCGGTGTTATGTTGAGAAGGAGGAAACAATGGAGTTTGAGACTCACTGTATGTCATTTCCATGTACTGAACTCATTATTTAACTATGCCAAGATAAATTCAATTTTTCATTCGAGGGCACCTTTAAAAAAAAATATTATAAAAATGGAGAAAATAAACAGAAAATTTTAAATATACAGTACCACACATAATATACTGTATATTAATGTTTCAAACTCAAAACCATTGTAATACAAAACTATGTCTATGAAATAAAGTTGCTTAAGTTTAATTGACTATATTAAACATGCAATTTAAATTAGTGATGGCTTGATACTAATTTTTCATGTCTGATACTGATAATGATACCATAGCCTAGAAGTAGTCACCACCAGTACAGTTTTTTCCTTTTCTTTTTTTCTTGATCAGAATATATTACTGAGTATTGGTGTAACGATTGCGTTCTATGCGTGGATTCTTATGTTGTTGTTCCTGTTCCTGAGTTTCCTTCCTGCGTTTAGTTCCCAACTCCTTTGTTCCGTTGCTAATTGGTTCCTATGGTTACTCATTGGTTAATTATGTTAACCTGAGTCTGGTTTGGTTCCTCATTTAGCCATGTATTTAAGCCCTCAATTTGGTTCTTGTATTGGTCCTGAATTGTCTTTACATGTGTTAAGCTGTTACGTTGATTTTTGCCTTCTGGATTTAACAAACAAATTAAATCTACTGTTTCTCTTCCCTTGCTTGCACCGTGACTATCAGATTGATGAATCCCTAATTTAAATATTCAAAATATTTATGATGATGGAAAATTAGAGAAAAAAAATAAAGAAACTTAGGAATGCTCAGAAACTGTACAATGAACACAAGCTATATCCCTTTGCCGTAAAATGGAAACTTAATTGCCCAGTGCACATCTATCTATATAATGAAAAACCTTCAAAGTTAAGTAGTGTTAAAAAAGAAAACTTCTATTGCATAAAGTAGAGGTGCTGATACAATTACATGCTTCCTGAAACAAATTAATTTAATTTTAACGTATTTGCATATCTCCTGGCATTTCAGAAGACTATAGCAATCATCTGTCTCTATGAACAGTACAGGCCCTCATTTAAATAATGTGTCGCTTTAATAAACTTTGGTGACCTAAGTAAATGTAATAATATAATGGAGCTGAAGTGTCAGCATATGTTTATTAATCCACAAAGTTTTCAATACAATGGTGCAACCGCACACACAAAAAAAGGTATTGTTGAATAGAAAAAAAAAAATTAATGGAATGTAGCAATTTAATTGTGTTGCTTGTACACATTCTTAGCATTTGCATACATCTTTTTGGCATTTTATTGATAGACAAAGCAGAGAGATGTCTAGGTAGACTACATGTTAGACTCAAACCTGTATCTCTTACATTAGCACCATAGGTCAATGTGTCTGCAACACATGCAAAGCCACGGATCATTTCTAATTTGAATGATATTTCAATTGACCTTGTATAGCTAGAAAATAAACCGTACTAACCACGTGGGATTTATGCGGCCCCAATGACTTGGGTAGGCCTTCAAAACCAGTGGATTATACATGAAGGACATTATGATGTTCAGCCAAAGTCACCCCAGTCATGGAAATGAAATGATTTTTAATCTGAGGATAAACCAGCATGCTAATTGCTCACTACTCTGAGCGCCAAGCTATATATCACAGACTTCCTAATTGTAACCACGGGGATAAGCCAGAGCTTGGCTTTTCTCTGCTGATAGTGACAGGGATGTGTCGGTGAGGGGAAGGTGATTTATAGATTGTGGATTTGTTTAAAGCTTCCAGTGCAGAAGTGCTGTGTAAGATTTACTAAAAGACAATTTCAGCTGTACTTTTAAGCTAAATTAAAGTATTTCTCACATTAATGGGGAAAGGCAACACAAAGACTAGAATTTTACCTCCACCGTCCATTTAAGGAGCGAGTATACGTAGGCCAGGTTTCATAAACAGGGCTTAGATTAAGACAGAATTAGGCCTTATTCAATTAGGATATAAGTAGCTTTTATAAACATGCCTTAGGGGGGGAAAAAAACATTACTGGTGTGTATCTTGAGACAACAATGTTTTAAGATATGTCAGTCAAAGTTGCTTTCAGTTAAAACAGCTCAAACATGCATTTTAGTCCAGGACTAGCTTAAGCCTTGTCTGTGAAACTGGGGGTTAATGTCTTAAAGAGTCATTTACTCACTCTCATGTCATTCCAAACCTGTATGTCTTACTTTCATCTGTGGAACATAAAATATGTTAGGCAGAATGTAAGTCAGAAAAAAACTGAACCAAAGCTTTTCCTGTTCCCAAAAAAATCTATTAGCCGTTACATCGGTGGGTGAAATCATTAGTGTGTTACCGCTAGTTTAATTGTTTAATACTCTAGAGTGCTATTCTCCCCTGAGACACAAATGACACACTTAAAAGTGTCGTTATCAGCCCTATTGAGAATAGAAAACCACACAGAAAGAATATTGATGACACACTTTTACAAGAAACATTTCCTGTATTTACAGCACTAAAGAGCTGTGATTCCATCAGGTAAGGAAAAAATTAAGAAGTTTCTTATAGTTTAAAACCATTCATGCATATAATTGTGATGGTCATTTTGATATTTATGCACATATTTGGTCTTACAACAGACAACAGACTAATAGCGCTATTCAAATGGTATTTTTTATTTTTTTATTTTGAGGGGTGGGTTGTGAGATATTTTACAATGATAATTGGATTATCATTATTGGCCAGAATTTTAATAATCACAGCATCCAAAAGAAGTAGGCATTACAAAAGTTACCAGACCACTATACAGCTATTACTGATAAATAAATAAATAAATAAATAAATAAATAAATTGTTTGCAACACCCCTGTATATCACATACAAGCCATATCCATCATACTGCATCACTTATTCAAGTGCGTACTCATCTGTGATGCACTCTGAGAAATGAATAGCATGTTCCTGAGTGTTGAAGTGAGAGCCGGGTGAGTAACAGCAGCTAATGAGTGAATCTATCGAGTCTCCTCACAGCAGCGGGGCAGAGTAATGCCACAAACAACAATGGCAGCGCTCGCTATTGATTTAGTAGTATCGTCTTTTCCTGCCTCCCTCATAATCGTTCTCTTCCCGTCTCTCTTTCTCTCACAAGCATTAAAGAGAGATTACCCTGCAGATGAAAGTGTAGAGCCTGGAGCCTTTTGCTTTTCTTCAGAAGTCATTAAGACTGTGGTGATACTGTAGAGAGCTCTTAATTTTTTGTACTCTTAAAAGAGAGATCAGGCTTTGAAAACCAACACCTGCCAACAAGAAAATACCCAGAAGCTTTTTATAGGTTTTAAAATGCTCCGATGATCCAAACTTAGCCCAGCTCGCTGATATATTTGCAGCTTACACTTTAATAATATAGCTGTGCCTATTTTCCAAAGAGCATGTGCACTGCCTGTATTGCATCATATTTCTCATCATCTGAACTACGGACAGCGACTTGCAGAGATAAAGTGACTGTAGTCATTCATTTTCAATGAGAGTTGGTGATTTGCGAGGACAGGAAAGGCAGTGACCTTGGTAGATGCATACATGTCAACAGACAAGATATTTGGAAGAATGTTTGTAACCAAGCAGATCTCGCCCACCATTGACTACCATAGTAGGAAAAAACAATACTATGGTAGTCAAGGGGGGCGAGATCTGCTTGGTTACAATCATTCTTCCAAATATCTTCCTTTGTGTACAGCAGAACAAAGACATTTATACAGGTTTGGAACAACTTGAGGGGGAGTAAATGATGACAGAATTTTCACTTTTGGGTGAACCATACCTTTAAGGTGGAGAAAAAAATTGAAATGATGAGCAGCAATTAAAAATGGTGACATTTTGGGAGAAACAGTTCACCAAAAAATTTAATTTCTGCCTTGTACTCATACTCATATCATTCCAAAGGCATATATTTTGAAACATGTCTCAGTGGCTGAAAGTCAATGGTCACCAAAACTTGTTTACAACATTCTTCACAATATCTTCATTTGAGTTTTGCAGAAGAAAGAAAATGATACAGGTTTGGAAAGACATGAGAATAAATAATGACAGAATCTTCATTTATGGGTGAACTGTCCCTTTAAAGCCCGGAACACACTAAGACGACGCCGACGAACTAGTGTTGACGAAAGCAGACTGCGGGGTTGGCTCACGTCGGCAGCGTCTGGGTCCAAAGTTGCCCTGACACACCAAACCGACGCTCGACACTCGACGGCCAAGTAGCATGTCGGTTCTGCACCTGCATAAGAAGTAATGCCTTTCCGTACCAGCAGGTGGCAGTAGCTGAACAGCCAATCAGAATGATCAGATGGCCTGACTGACTGACGCGACACCGATTCAACGATTCATTGGCTGGAAAAAAGCAGAGGAGGACCAACATCAGCCGACGTCGCGGAACACACTGAGAAAACTTAGTCGGCCGACGAACAAAAACTGCCCGACAGCCCACCGTCGGCTTGGTGTGTTCCAGGACTTAAGAAGAGAAGCTATACTATATTGCCAAAAGTATTGGAACACCCCTCCAAATCATTGAATTCAGGTGTTCCAATCACTTCCATGGCCACAGGTGTATAAAATGAAGCACCTAGGCATGCAGACTGCTTCTACAAACATTTGTGAAAGAATGGTTCGCTCTCAGGAGCTCAGTGAATTCAAGAGTAATACCATGATAGGTTGCCAACTATGTAATAAGTCCATTCGTGAAATTGCCTCACTACTAAATATTCCACGGTCAACTGTTTGTGGTATCATAACAAAGTGGAAGCAACTGGGAACAACAGCAACTCAGTCATGAAGTGGTAGGCCACGTAAAATCACAGAGCACATGCTGAGGCGCACAGAGCGCAGAAGTCGCCAACTTTCTGCAGAGTCAATAGCTACAGACCTCCAAACTTCATGTGGCCTTCAGATTAGTAGCTTCATGGTATGGGTTTCCATGGCTGAGCAGCTGCATCTAAGCCTTACATCACCAAGTGCAATGCAAGGGTCGGATGGAGTGGAGTAAAGCAAGGAGCCACTGGACTCTAGCAGTGGAGACGTGTTCTCTGGAGTGACGAATCACGCTTCTCTGTCTGGCAATCTGATGGACGAGTCTGGGTTTGGCAGTTGCCAGGAGAACGGTACTTGCCTGACTGCATTGTGCCAAGTGTAAAGTTTGGTGAAGGGGGGATTATGGTGTGGGGTTGTTTTTCAGGGGTTGGGCTTGGCCCCTTAGTTCCAGTGAAAGGAACTCTTAATGCTTCAGCATACCACGACATTTTGGACAATTTCATGCTCCCAACTTTTTGGGAACAGTTTGGGGATGACCCCTTTCTGTTACAACATGACTGCGCACCAGTGCACAAAGCAAGGTCCATAAAGACATGGATGAGTGAGTTTAGTGTGGGGGAATTTGACTGGCCTGCACAGAGTCCTGACCTCAACCCGATAGAACACCTTTGGGATGAATTAGAGCGGAGACTGTGAGCCAGGCCTTCTCGTCAACATTACTGCCTGACATCACAAATGCGCTTCTAGAAGAATGGTCAAAAATTCCCATAAACACTTCTAAACCATGTGGAAAGCCTTTCCAGAAGAGTTGAGGCTGTTATAGCTGCAAAGGGTGGGCCAACTCCATATTAAACCCTATGGATTAAGAATGGGATGTCATTAAAGTTCACGTGCACGAAAAGACAGCCGTCCTAAAACTTTTGGCAGTATAGTGTATGTCACACTGAGTGATTTTCAAAGTGTAAGCATTAGGACTCTTAATGTTGACAATTTCTTGATTTTTTATGCATTGATTGTTTATGATATGACCTAAAAGCCCAATATACTACACAAATACTGTCAATTATATTATCTACAAAATGTTTTTCTACCCATTATTGAAAAATAGAAAAAAGAAAATTGAAATTGATGTCAAAAATAGGGCTGCCAACATATAACAAATAATAATTAAAAAAAAAAAAAAAAATATGGTAAACATTTAATAATAGTTCAACCAACATATTTTTTTATTTTTTTATTTTTTTTAAAGGTCCCGTTCTTCGTGATCCCATGTTTCAAACTTTAGTTAGTGTGTAATGTTGTTGTTAGAGTATAAATAAAATCTGTAAAATTTTAAAGCTCAAAGTTCAATGCCAAGCGAGATATTTTATTTAACAGAAGTCGCCTACATCGAACGGCCAGTTTGGACTACGTCCCTCTACTTCCTTCTTTAATGACGTCACTAAAACAGTTTTTTGACTAACCTCCGCCCACAGGAATACACAAGAGTTGCGTTTGTAGAGTGTGTTTGTCGCCATGTCGTCGAAACACTGTTATTTTCATCCCGCAGTCCAATCACCGGTTCTGATTCCGGCTCAAATTGATAAGGTAAAATTAAAGACATGTTTACAATAACACTGAGCGCGTGCATCTCCACGTTACGGTAAGAGGCGTGACCTTTCCGGGCAAGATGCGCTAAACTGCTGTCGAATCACAACACAGGAACCGCTGGCACAATCAGAACTCGTTACGTATTTCTGAAGGAGGGACTTCATAGAACAAGGAAGTCATCAGCCCGTTTTTATGACAGTGGAAACAGCGGTATACAGATAAGTAAATTATGTGAAAAATACTGTGTTTTTTTACACGCGAAACATGAGCACATGTTATATTGCACTCTAGTATAAACACAATCAAAGCTTCAAAAAAACACGAAAAACGGGACCTTTAAATATCTTTTGTGTTTTAACAGAAGATAGACAGTCATACATGTTTGGAATGACATGAGAGTGTGTAAATAACATTCTTCATTTTTTGGTTGAACTGTCCCTTTAATTATCTCAAGTTTGACAGCCCTCTTGCAGCCTCAGTTTAAAAACTGTCCAGCATTAAATGTCTACAAACTTCCTGGTCAGCCTCAAAAGTGAGATTCTAACAGCCATTTTGGTAGTTTGCATTCAAGAGAAGAGCTGAGCTAAACATTCATTAAGCACCAGTGTTAAATTACTGATAAAATGAAATTGCTCCTGGGACTAACATTTCCAATTTAAAAATATGCACAAATAAGTCTGAATTTTCCCCAGCTGATGTTTCTTCCTTTAAAGACCTATTTAGATGTGCCTATTTAGAGCGCAAGGACTAGAAAGCACCACAAGTTGTCTGACTGGTGCTCACTACTCAGATAGATAGAGATAGATAAAAGTTTCCAACAACTTCAGCTTACATAACCGTAAGCTTTCTAAAACAGCACAACAGCAAAGCAGTGTAAATCTTTTATGGTACTCCCAGGCTCTGAAATGGAGACCAGCCCATGATGAGGTTTGTAATTCGCTCATTTGCTAATGATTACAGGCTGCTGTCAGCTCACATTGTTTTCAGAGTGTCATTGCTAATGAGTTCACATCTGTGATTCCGGTGAAGCGTGGAAAAATCACACCACCTTAACCCCTCCCAAACCCTTCAATGTGCCAGTTGGAAAAGGTCACATGTCCGGCAGAGGAAAGCATGCTAAGCAAGTATGAGTGTTGTATGAGCCAAGTTGGTTGGGCAGAGGGTGTTGGAAACCTGTGCATGTGCAGATGTCAACCTAACTATGGCTTCCTTATCCGCAAGCGCAAGTTTGTCTCATTATCTGACATGCACATTCACTGTAGCTTCACTCAACCAAGAACTTTTCCTCGATTTAACAAGCCCCCTCTGCCCCCTTCCACTGGCTCAGCGCCATCTGTACTGACATTTGTACACACATTTGTTCTGACATCAAACATGCACACTCCTCTGTTCTCCTAGGCTTCATTGAACGTCACTAAAAACAACGTGAATCTCTGATCGCTAGTCCTACCGGGTAACTAAATCAGGGTCAACCTGAAATCACCAGCCCTGATCTTTCCGCAGGCTATCATCAACATTACTCTGATATGGAAAGCAATCGCATAATCAAAACGCTCTACTGCGTTCACCATGACCTTAGGAGACCACGGATCCGCATGCAACATCGCACGTCTCAGCATTAACGTTCGGTTTCTTGACAGTTGCGGGATCCCCCGGGGACGCATATGTTATACCCAGCAGTGCATCTGTTTCGTTGATGCTACATGTTGATGCCTGCTCAGTTTTCCCATCACCCTGGCGAAGAAAAACTAATGAAAAATCGGAAAATATGAAAATTGATTTGCCTCATTTGTGAGCTGAGCAGAGAATTATATCAGAGGGTTGCTCTGAATGAGAGTTTAACATTTCATACGGCGACTTCACATTGCGAAACAGAGGTTTAGTGCTTAATGAATGACATCGCAATACATGTAAAATATTCACCCTTAGTTAAGTTTACTTTGGAAACTAAGTTAACTACACAAGTTTACTTTGGAAACTTTCAAAGAAATACTTCGAAGAAATAGATCAGCCAAAAATGTAAAGTTCTGTCATGAATTACCATCATGTTGTTCAAAAACTATATGAAACATTTTGAAGAATGTGATGCAACGAAAGGAGACTGGAACTTTCAAGCTTCAAAAAGAATGCTAAAGCAACATAAAAGTATCATAAAATATAATTAATGTAAATATCAAATATTAAGTCTTCTGAAGCAATGCTACAGTATGAACAGGCGTCTATTCTTAACCAAATGCAAGAATGATAACTATAATAGTGTAATAACTATATTAGCGTCCACACCAACAAAAGATAAAGGTCTTTTTATAAGTGTAACAGAGTTGTACATGTACATTGTGTGTCTCCACTTGCTGAATATAAATAAGAAGAAGTTAAATAATCACACTGGAAGATCATTGGACAGAATAAGGGATAACAGGGCTCCTATTGGCTGGCTGGTTCTTTGTACTGTGTCTTCTTTGTGTGTGTAAGGCCAGCGGTAAGTCATGTCATTGAAAGCTCTGTAATTGTCAATGAAATGTGTGATATATTAGCGGCAACAATATATATATTTAATATTGAGAAAAGTATTGGATGTTGGAGAGTGAAAATTGAGTTTTATTGTAGCGCCAGCACGAGTCGTCATATATGCTGGAATGGGCCTATATGAACTCACTGTTACTTCTGTTTTCTCAGTGTTTCCCCAGTAAATAAAGTGATTGGGACACGATTTCTTGAAGTACGAGCTTTATTAAACAACAACGCAAGGAGCAAAAAGAGACCAGTTACATAAGCATGCTGCAGTTTAGTCATCTGCCACTTTAAATGCTCATTCTGAACATTCTGATACATTCTGAAAGTGGTTCCAACACTATTGTGTCGTTACCATAATAGCTGTGGTGTGGACTTGCAAATTCTCATAGAATTAGAACAATTATTCAAACTTATAAATGAAGAGTTTGGTTCCAAAAACATGATAAACACCATTTTCAAAAAAATTGAGTTTCCGCCAAAATCAGTATTGTATCTGGTCGATATTGAAAAGTCATTTATTAATTTTGCTCAAAATGCGATATCCGTTGTGTTATTCTGTCATGTTTCCTCCCTTTCTTTCCAAAAAGTGACAAACAAGTTTTTAAAGTTTTTAAAAGCCGTTTTTAATACCAATGTACTCGAAAAAATTTTTATTTTAACCGTGCGGTGGGGCCAGATACTCTATAATCAGTAATGACAAATAATTCATGTATAACATTAACAAGATAACCCGTTGAATTCATTTTGGGAGCGACGACTGAATGTATTTTTAGTCAAATGCCTGTATATAAGATAAGTATTGGCAAAGTTTAGACTCTGTCATATATGTGAATCAACTTACTTTGTTGTGTATTTTCAATTTGAATAATAACTTTTATATTGATGGATTAATTGCATTTTGAAAAAAAAAAAAAAAAAAACGTGTCATGGATTTATTGCATTTTGAGAAAAAAATAATCTGTTTTTATAATAAACCTTTTAAAATCAAAATATAGGTTTGAATTTTTAATGTTTTTATAACCAAAAGATGCTATGTGAAAGTTTGAAACAGAAAATAGTGGTTTTCATCTTGCCACTTTCTTGGTAAAGAAAACACCTTTTTACTCAAATGAATCAAAATGGAGTGATTGCGTTTTGGAACCAAACTCTTCAAATATAGTTATCATTATACTTATTGTCATTGGTGTGAACGGACCTTAAGACTGAAATTTAAGTTCATTATCTAATAATCTTCCCCTCGATTAAGCTGTTAACCACTGAATTGTATCATTAAGTCGAAGTCGTGAGCTGAATTCAAGAACCGGATTAATTGGATATGTAAATAAAACATTCAAAACAGTGAACTGATTCAACCAATTCATTGAAAGGATCCAGTTCAAAAGAATAGTTCACTAATTTTTTTTATTCATTCACAATGATTCATTACAAGTTTGTGCATGAACTTCAATAATTTTTATGATACTTTTATGTCCTTTTTGAAATCTCATATCCCCATTTATTGTAATTGCATGGAAAAAACAGTATATTATTCAAAAATTCTCCTTTTGTGTTCCATTGAATAAAGTTATACATATTTGGAACAACATAAGGGTGTGAAAATGATGACAGAATTTTAGTATATTACTATAATTTAGTAAATAGACACAAATCGAGACACGCACATATGAGCAGCAACACACATTTAAAGGATAGTTCACCCAAAAATGAGTGAACTTTCAGATGAACAAATGGAGTTATATTAAAAAAATATCCTGGCTCTTCCAAGCTTTATAATGGAAGTAGGACTCAAGATTTTGGAGCCCCAAAAAAGTGCATCCATCCATCATAAAAGTAATCCACATGGATCCAGGGGGTAATAAAGGCCTTCTGAAGCAAAGTGATGTTTTTTTTTGTTTTGTTTTTAAGAAAAAAATCCATATTTAAACCTTTACAAACTATAATCATTTGGCTTCTGGTAACGGCCATATGCATGTCGAGTTCCGGCGGAAGAGTGACCTTCTGACCCAACGTATGATGTAGGACGTGGAGTAGCGTAAGCTTATGTGAGAGTAGACGCCTCTCGCGGTTTAAACAAATAGGGCTGGGCAGCAAACTCAAGCTCCTCTTCTCTTATATCAAAATCCTCTGACATTTCTCTTTAAAAATTCTTGCTTTAGACTTCTAATTTATTACTGGATCTTTGTTTTGTTCTATCCTCTGCAATTCTGTGTTCGTCAATACGTATATGTCAGGCCAGAAGTCACTTTTCCGCCATAACTAGACTTATAGTTATTATAGTTTAAAAAGTTTTAAATATGGATATTTTTGTTACAAAAACCCATTGCTTCACTTCAGAAGGCCTTTATTAACCCCCTGGAGCCTCTAACCCATTAATTACTTTTATGATGGATGGATGCACTTTTTTGGGCTTCAAAACTTTGAGCCCCATTCACTACCATTATAAAGCTTGGAAGAGCCAGGATATTTTTTTTAATATAACTCTGATTGTTTTCGTCTGAAAGAAGATAGTCATATACACCTAGAATGGCTTGAGGGTGAGTAAATCATGGGATAACTTTCATTTTATGTGAACTATCCCTTTAACAAACTATAAACCATCTTAGTCTAGTTGAAAAAAAAAACAGCCTGAACCTTTCCAATATATCCATCAAGCACATCAGAGCGGAGGATTATGGAGCTCTGAATGCTGTGGCTTTGGATTTATTCACTGTGAGAACGATAAGAAATGCTGAGCTGGTTATAAAGCCTAGCCTTAGAGAAGCAAATAACATTATCATTAAACTCCTTCGCCGTTGTGTGTGTTGATTAAAAGCTAAACCAATATTTTAGGGAGAAGCTTCAGGAAGCGGAGCTATAAGAACTATTTAATATTCATTTCATATTTATTATAATTGCAGTTGGATACTGTGATATGTTAATAATGTAAATTAAACAAAATAAGGAAAAAGAGCAGGAGAGAAAGAGAGATCATGAGAGATGCATGAGAGTTTAATAAAATATGTTACGTAATAACCCTTTGGCAAAGGGACTAATTATTCATTTCACCCTCGAGATAAGACAGGAAAACACAAGAACAAAGAGACAAATATACTGCATAAGTACTGCTCATACATAACAAAGGCAGACTGGGTGGCTGAAACATCACAATTACATAAGGAACTGCATGCTACAATATTTGCACACTTAATAAAGCAATAAAAAGTGGCTTACCTGTTCATTTTCAAGATAGAGACACAGCAGGAAGGCAAAAAAAGAAGAAGAAAAAAGAAAATTATATTAATGTATTGTAAAATGTAAAGGTGGACTCAGTAAGAAAGACAATTTTTCCACACATTCTGTCTAAAAGTTTGCACGTATGTTGATCCATTCAATACTTCTCCCATTCTATACATCTGGACTATGCTGTTGACTCAGGCTCTGTTGTCATGTTGTGTCTGTATATTGTATTTGTTGTTTTATTGTTTGCTTTGCTTGTTTTGTCTATGTACTGTACTTCTATGTTTGTGCTTTGTAAATCACCTCAGACATTGGTTAAAAGAGTTAAAGTAAACATAATATTATTAGTATAGGCAGTAATTTGGCCAATTATAAGACACTGCAAGTCTTGTGATCTCAAAATGGCGGCACCCCTAAGTAACTTTTTTTTCTTAAAGGTAATTCATTTAGCAAAAAATTGTACCCCATTACTCCATGAAATCACTTGACTAGCATAGTTTTCAACTCAGTGATGTATTTCCTATGGTAACTTGTTGCCGCCACAGAATAAAAAATAAAAAGGTTAGTTGAGACATCTCATCATTCAGACTTTTTATATATCTATTGAAACTCGCAATTGCAACTCGCAATTGCGAGTTTCAATAGAATAAAAAATTAAAATTGAAAATGGTTAAAAAACAAAGGGTGGGGGTATTGTTACATTCTATCATGCAATTATAATTTCTTGCAATTCTGAGTTTAATTCTCACAATTCTGAGGGAAAAAAGGGTCAAAATTGCGAGATTTATGCCCGGTTTCACAAACAAGGCTTAAGCTTAGTCCCTGTCTTAACTGAAGCAACTGTCACTGATATATCTTAAAATATGTTAGTGCCATTGTTTTGTCTTGAGATGCACACCAGTATTGTTTTTTCTAAGGCATAATTATAAAAGCTATATAAATGTACTAATTAAACTAAGGCCTAATCCTGGCTTAATCTGGCAGAAACAAGCTTCCATAATTACCTACTCAAACAGGAACTATGAACGAAACATAATGAAGGACTCTTTAAAAGAATAAACTTAAAGGTGCCCTCGAATGAAAAATTGAATTTATCTTGGCATAGTTAAATAACAAGAGTTCAGTACATGGAAATGACATACAGTGAGTCTCAAACTCCATTGTTTCCTCCTTCTTATATAAATCTTATTTGTTTAAAAGACCTCCGAAGAACAGGCGAATCTCAACATAACACCGACTGTTACGTAACAGTCGGGGTGTACGCCCCCAATATTTGCATATGCCAGCCCACGTTTCCAACATTATAAAAGGCATTAGACAAGGGCAGCCAGTATTAACGTCTGGATGTGCACAACCAAATCATCAGACTAGGTAAGCAAGCAAGAACAATAGCAAAAAATGGCAGATGGAGAAATAATAACTGACATGATCCATGATAACATGATATTTTTTGTGATATTTGTAAACTGTCTTTCTAAATGTTTTGTTAGCATGTTGCTAATATACTGTTAAATGTGGTTAAAGTCACCATGGGTTATTACTGTATTCACTGAGACAAGAGAGCCGTCGCTATTTTCATTTTTAAACACTTGCAGTCTGTATAATGCATAAACACAACTCCATTCTTTATAAATCTCTCCAACAGTGTAGCATTACACGTTAGCCACGGAGCACTATCAAACTCATTCAAAATCAGAAGTAAACAATATAACAGTATACAATACTCACATAATCCGACGCATGCATGCCGCATGCATGACGAACACTTTGTAAAGATCCATTTTGAGGATTATATTAGCTGTGTAAACTTTGTTAAGGCACTGTTTAAGGCAAGCGCGAGCTCTGTGGGCGGAGAGCACGGGATTTAAAGGGGCCGCAGCATAAAATCGGCGCGTTTATAATGATGCCCCAAAATAGGCAGTTAAATAGGCAGGTATTTTGAGCTGAAACTTCACAGACACATTCAGGGGACACCTTAGACTTATATTACATCTTTTAAAAACATAATCTAGGGCACCTTTAAGCCGCGTTTCCACTGAAATTACCCGTAATAATTTGTCCCAGGAACCTTTTTTCCCCCAGACCTGTTGCTGTGTTTCCTTTGCGGTCTAAAGTACCATGAAATTAGTCCTTTGATGTAGGACTGTGTGTGACTTTCCAGTTCCCGTTTGGATTTCGTCCTCCGCATTTAAGCTTAATAAAGCCTGAACCTCGTCGTCGGACCACCAGTCATAATTTTTAAACTCCATTGTTGATTCAAATAGCAAACAACTCTTACTGCACGCACAGCGACAGACTTTAAAAACGGTGGTTGAAATAAAATTCTACCAATCAGCATGTTCGGCGCCAAAGTCCCACCCTCGAAGTTCCTGAACTTCTAAAGTACTACCACGTGAGCAGGGACTTTCTGAGGGGGAATTTTTAGCTGGAACTTAATTTAGACCCTGGTCTCTGCGGTCATAAAAGTCCCTAGTTCCTGGGTAAAGTTCCAGCGGTGGAAACGTGGCTCTAGTTACACTGATTTGAACCATGATTTGCAAGTTGTACAAAATAAATACTTAAGTAAATACAATTTTATTCTTTAAAAAAAAAAAGTTACACTATAAAATTACACTAGAAATGCTTCTTTGCAGTGTGCCAAGTGACATTTCTTCCAACAGGTTCTTGATGTGTACCTGCATGAGAAAGCTAAATAATGACTCTACTAGAAGCAGGAGCTGTGACATTCAGACAGAGACGATAAGATTGCACAGCCTCAAAGAGGTCAAATCTGTCAAACAGATGCATGAAAGCGAGTTTGCGTTCAGTTAATCTTTCTACATAACCGTTTCCTGATTCCCTCCCTTTATCTAAGGGAACTAAGGATAAAGAAAGAGACAATTTTATGAAAGCGAAAAAAATGCTTTTTGTCATAACACAAGTCTTTTAGCGTCTTTCCTTTATTTGCTTATTATGAAAAGATTGAAAAAAATGTACATGTTAACTCATGATAATCTGGTAGTCCAGGGCTGCTTCAAGAGACTGACTCTGACTCTAATCAATGCATGTCCCAGTATCAGAGAAAGCGACAGGGGCTAAATAATGCGTTCACGAACATTCTTCTCATTAATGCCTGTTCTGCTTCATTAGGCTCTGGGCTGCTGCCAATGAGATCGTCCATCATGCGCACACACATGCACACACACGCACAGTCTCAACAAATCCTGAAGAGACTCCACACACACGTCATAGCGGGTTCACGTAATTCCACACACCATTTGCAACTGACACATTACTTCATTTTGAAGACTGAATTTTGTATCTATCTTTTTATCTGTCCATCCATCCACCCACCTAGATTTATTTCTTATAGCACACATACGTCAGACGATCAATTACAGAACTTTTCAGTTGGAGGGCTTAATTACTTCTCATGTTCCCTCAGCCATCTGGCAGGTCCTCTGGCACCTTCTCTCATCTGGCACAAACTGATTGATACCCAGTGTGATGGAGATCCCTAATAAACACTGTAATTCTCAGAGAAACCACACTAACAACACACAAAAGAGTTGTTTCTTCTTTTTTTATTTATTTTTTTATTATTAATTCTTGACAAGAAACTGATATAGGCAATTAACAGACAAGGCTTAAGCTAGTCCCAGACTAAAATGCATGTTTGAGTTGTCTTAACTGAAAGCAACTTGCATGGTCAGTGCCATTGTTTTGTCTCAAGATGCACACTTTTTTTTTTTTTTTTTTCTAAGGCACGTTTATAAAAGCTACTTAAATGTCAAAATTGAACTAAGGCCTAATCCTGGCTTAATCTAAACCCTGTCATTGAAAAGGCACTCCACTGAAGTGCCTTTGAATGTGCAGCATTATTCAATGTGTTGATGTAATTTCCAATAGTGTTTTGTTTATATCACAGCTCAGCCAGAGCTGTAGAGCTTGGTAAAGCCTCAGTTTCCTTCTAATCTCCTCCATATCGCTTTAATATATAACATTCTATGCAGAATTCAAATGGGTCCGATACGTTTTGTGGTCTGCGCCGACTCACGCATATCATCCGCTCCATGCTATCGTGTCTCTGGAGCAGAGTAGATTTTGATGTCAAAATCGTTGATCCATATTGGTGGAAGTGGCGCTTATATCTTCTAAATATGAATTTTGTCATTGTTTTGGAGCACACTAGCTTATAGATAAGAGTAAGGCTAACATACTTTAATGTCATGTAACATAGCCCCGCCCACATTTAAACTCATTGGACCAATATTCTGCTCCTCATCTTCGTTAAACATCAAAATGGCCTTGATTGGCTGTGTCACGTGTTACATCAAAACATTTTCGCTTTCAATGTGGACAGGCAATTTGCTTGTCACTGAAAACATATCAAGTCAAGTGTAAAAGACTTCAGAGATGTGGTGGTTAGGTCTTATTCAAAAAGCCAGTGGTGAAATTGAAATCAAATACAATTTAGTTGCAGAGAGCCAACAAAGCTCAATGTGCAGTTTGAGTCCTTTTCTTCAAAGATTTGGAAGGTTTTACAGAATTTGTGTTGTACAGCTATCAAGGGACCAAAAAAAGTGGATCTTTAAAACACCCATGAGTGTGCCAATAAACACGATTCAGTTTCCTAAGGGATCCTGTAAGCTGTCTAACTAGGGTTTTCATCTAGCCAAGTGCCAAACCTCAGCCTGCTGCAAACCCACGGGGTCTTTGTCTTTGCCATTTTTGAGCTGATGCAGAGAACAAGTGAGTGCGAGAGAGAGCGAGAGACTGCAGTAGCTGTCAGCTGTAGCTGTGTCAGCAGCCTGAGCAGACCGATCAGATGCTTCAAACCACCCCAAAGGTCATTTAGATCGCTGACACTGTCACAAGCCGCCCACTTTTACCCCTGTGGCTGCAATAGGACCATCTTGGACTAAAAGTGGACCAACATCAAAGAAAGAAAAAAAAAACATATAAGGCTAAAAGTACTGTATGTGGCCACTGCCTTCTAATGCTCAACAAGCACAGTGTGCTGTCCACATATTTTTGGTATGGGTGTTTCTTCAACTATAGGCACTTTTGGCCTTGTGGACTTGCAGTATAGAAAATAAACTCTTAAAACACACTTCAAATTCTCACTGGTTTAATTTGTCTACTAACAATGTCTACTCAGCTAATAAAAATGTATTCCAAGAATATTTTATTTCTGAATGTTCTCAGACCATTCAAAATGTCCAGTTTTTAAAATGTTTTAAAAACTTTTTCCCCCCTTGGTTGTGTCAATGTTAGAGAAAGCATTAAAGGAATGTTTTCTTTTTTTTTATTATCATTTTTCAAGTATTATGGGAATATTACTTTTGAATGTTCTTTGAACCATCTGGAAAAAAAAGTAGTAATATAAAAAAAAAAAACAGATATCCAACTAAAATGTTTTAGAAAGCATTATTATGGGTCATTGACAAATAAGATTTTTAAAAGTGTAAAAAAAAAAAAAACATAATGGAGATAAATTAAGGAGATAAATTAATATTGAAATTAATATTTGTTTTATTAAGTGTTAACAATGAGATTATGAGGTTTTTTATAATCATTTAACACTGCTTTTGTCATTTTTTTTACAAGATGGACAAAATTTGTCACCAAAAAAGTCATTCGGTTTAACCAAAATTTCGGTTTTACCGAATGACGCTTTTGGTTATACCGAATTACAATATTTTCAAACAGTGCTAACAGGCTGATATCTAGCTAGCTGGCTACTTAGCTTGCTAGCAAAAGGACAATCAAACATTTTATATTTAGTACAAGTTTTTAAAAAATTACATTTTCCATGTTTTATAGCAGTTGTACTGAATGACCTGATGTTTCGGGACATGCGTATGAGCAAGTGAAAACATACATTTTTCAAATAGTTAAGAAAGAGTTAGTTACTTTGTTTCATGACCATGTGGTCCTTTGCAGTTGTCTTAATGATGTCACATCCTGTCACATGATATTGATCGCATGACTTTATCCAAATCGGCCCCTTTATATATTGGTTACTCTGAATGACATCAATGAAATACATTTTTCCGGACATTCTCTCTCATAACAAAGCAACGACTTTTACACATAATTTTAATACCATTTTGCATTATGTTAATATATAATATTATAAAATCATGCCAGAATAAAAATATAAATTTATTAAATTTTGAGGTATTTTAATCACAAATGAAATGGCTGTATTGGCCTTTGGACGGTTAAACCGAATGACCTTTTGACACAAAATCTTTAAAATACCTTTATATGTAGCAAAATATAATTAAAACCTTTTGGATTCAATAAAAGAGATTTAGTTGTACTTCCTTACATACTTTGGATGTCATATCTTTGTTTTTTTAGTATTATTAAGGCCTTTGGACAAAAAAAAAAAAGACCTGTCTCATCACTGACCAAGATCATTGAAAAGTTTCTAACATCTTCATATACAGTTGAAAGAAAAAGTATGTGAACAATGTTATTTTCCTGAGTAAGATATTTTACAAAAAAGATGTTTACATATAATCCATAAGACAAAAAAAAAAAAGATGAATTTATTAAAATAACCCCGTTCAAAAGTTTGTGAACCATTGATTCTTAATACTGTGTGTGGTTACCTGGATGACCTACGACTGTTTTTTTGTTTTGTGATGGTTGTTCACGAGTCCCTTGTTTATTCTGAGCAGTTAAACTGAGCTCTGTTCTTCAGAAAAATTCTCCAGGTCCCAAAAATTCTTCAGTTTTCCAGCATCTTTTGCATATTTGAACCCTTTCCAGCAGTGACTGAATGATTTTGAGATCCATCTTTTCACATGGAGGACAACTGAGGGACTCTATTTTGCTTGAATATCTTTTTTTTTTCATTTAGTACTGCCCTTTGGAAGCAACAGAAGATACTTGCATGTTTCCCGGAAGACAAATTAAATACCATTTACCTTGATCTTCAAATTCCAAATGTTTTCACCCCCCATCTATTAATGCATCGTGTTTCCTTCTGGAGCATCAGTGAATGTTTGAACCTTTTTTAAAAGTTGTGTTTGAGTCCCTCAGATGCCCTCAGTGTGAAAAGACGGATCTCAAAATCATTCAGTCACCGCTGGAAAGGGTTCAAATATGCAAAAAATGCTGGAAAACTGAATAATCTGCAGGACCTGGAGATTTTTTCTGAAGAACAGAGCTCAGTTTAACTGCTCAGAACAAACAAGAGACTCATGAACAACCATCACAAAACAAAAAAAACAGTCGTAGATCATCAGGTAACCACACAGTATTAAGAATCAATGGTTCAGATACTTATGAATGGGGTTATTTTAATAAATTCAGCTATTTTTTTTTTTTTTTATCATGTGGATTATATGTAAACATCTTTTAATTAAAATATATTATTCAAGACAGTACTAAATAAAAATAACATGAATTTTGTATTATCTCCCTTATTTTGTTCTGCAAGTGGTTCACATACTTTTTCTTGCAACTTTATAAAAAAAAGTTTAAATCTATTAGCTATAAATCAAGCCCTGGGACATAAAAATGCCAGAATTTGAAGAAACACTTGTATACTGTGCACCAAAAAGGCAAATTGCGCACATTTGCTTGTTAAAAGTGTTGCAGGCCAGCCAGACCTTTTACAGGCTTTCTCATCACACAATCCTCTGACCTTCAAGAACAGAAGATTTCCTCCTGTTAAACATCTACTCCATAGAAATGGCTTCTGTTCTGCAGAATAATGCTGGGTGTTTTTATGAAATGCAGCACAAAAAGCAAAAGGAAAGATCTCTTCTCAGTGAAAGAAGCTGTGACTTCCCCTCTCAAAGGAAATCATTAGGACGTCACCTATCTGAGCACAGAGAGTTTCAAATCCACAGCGCTCTAGCTAAGCTCAGACCCTTCTATTCGCAGTGGGTTTATGTAAAGCTCCATTGTAGGCCCTTGTGCGGATGCTATCATTGTGTTCTGCACAAAAAGGCCGGCATGACTGCAGACAACTTCTCATGCACAGGTAGCGCCATGCTCTCCCCCATGCGGCTCTGCTCCTGACTTTATCTTATCAAATCATTTAATATGGATCCAGCAACTCTCCGGAGACAGATTACATGACCTATTTTGCTCGTGCATTCTGCCTGACATTTACACAGCTGGAATTCAGATGACAGATTTGGTCTGAACCGTTAGCCAGACGATTCAGGGGAGTAAGATAGAGAAAGACAAAGAAACAGGTAGAGCCCAGAGCCAAGTGCCCCCTAGGTTTGAGCTAAAAATTCACAAAACCCCAATGGCCACAGATATTTTAGCTATATTAATGAAGGTGACTGCATAAAGGCTACAAATTGTTAAAAACTCCAGGTAGTGAAAAAAAGATAAGATTTGTAAACTCACCAAGAATATTTACTCAAAAATGAAAAAAATCCATGAAAGTTCATGTAAGAAGCAATGACCAATAGATTAACTATTCATTCTCTGAATAAGTTCACAAAACAGGTATGAACGATTCGTTCATGAATCAGATTGACCCAGTTCATCTAAATGACTCATTTTACAGAGGTTAACAGCTCATCACAAGATTATCAGAGAACAAGGACGTAAATTTCAGTCTGTTCATTGCACAAAACTGTCGCATGAATTCAGAACACTTAGGCCCTATTTTAACGATCTAAAAGCAAAGTGTAAAGCGCACGGTCCGTGCGCCGGGGCGCATTTTTGAAATGGGTTGTCCCTATTCTCTTAATGAGTAATGGGCGTAACGTTCAATAAACCAATCAGAGTGTCATCTCCCATTCCCTTTAAGAGCGAGATGCGCTCGCGCCGTGGCGGATTGCTATTTACATGGCGTACACGCGATGAGTCAGTTAATATGTTAATATGTGTGTGTATTGGCACGATTGTTCAATTAATTAGCCAATTTCGTTCATCATTATAAGTAGTAATAGGCTGAATTGAAAATAGGTAGCCTAATTCTAATACACGCAATGACTATTCATCATTACATTTTTATATTTGTAGCCTGCACAATAATATTCTTTTACACTGTAATCCTTTTGTTTTTAATATTTGGCATGTTTGTGTGATGCGCATCCCTGTGTGTAATAAGCAAAGTCAACGCGCACTGTGGACAGTTTCTACCAACGCGCTCTAACAAAAAAATATTGCGCCATTGACTTTAGACTTTAGACCAGGTTTGAGTTGGTCTATGGCGCAGTCTATTTTCAGCTCCTTAAAATAGCAATGCGCCGGCAACGCGCCTGAACACACCTCTTTTTTAGACCAGCACGCCCATGGGCGCACTAACTGGCGCAAATGCATTTACTAATTTAAGGACGTGGCGCTGAACGGGAAAATGCGAACGGCGCCGGACGCAAACAAGCAAACACACTTGCGCTGCGCCTTGCGTCGCATTGCGCCGGGTGTATTATAGGGCCCATTGTGCGTAAGTCACGTGGGCTTCTTTTATAATACTTTTATAGTACTTTTTTGTTTGTTTGTTTGTTTAAGCTTGAAAGCCTTGGTCACCATTCATTTCATTAACAGCTGTTAAAAATGACTCTTTTTGAGTTTCAACCTTCAAGGAAGAAAATCATTCAGGTTTGGAGAAATATTAGATTAAAATGAATAAAAGAGTAAACCCACCACAGAACTTGCCATTCCATTTCCATGAAATTACACTTTGCAGTATATTTGTGTGCACTGTGCACTTTGTAGTCAGATTACAAAACTTTTCCATGGCCATGAAAATTAAGCTTTTTAGAACATTTAGAAGTATTTATTGAGTGTTTTTATTCATTGAAAAACTTTAATCTAAAAAAACTTATAAATTATAAACTTTCTAAATGTTTATCCTAACAAGTGCCTACAGATGTAAAGTTTGAAATGCATTTAAACTCATTCATTGCTGTGATATAATAAAATATTTCATTCCACATACAAAATATTATAAGGAAAAATGCAGGGAGGTGAAAAGCTTATTCATTACTTGCAAACATAGGCTTACATGGGCATTTTAAGCTAACTGTGAAAATGCCTAAGCATTTACCACCAATTCCTCATTAACTAGCATACACTGAATAGAAATGTATGTTGTGAACAGCCCTGCCACAATAAATTCTTCAATAAAGTTTATTTTCTCTTTTTTTTCCCTGCAGGCACTCATCCCCAACGAAAGATGTTTCAAAGCCAGACACTCCACATGGAAATACAGTATTTTGTTTTCGCATCTGTTTACAGAATAACATGCTGATATTAATTAGCAATCCAGCGATGGAAAACACATACACATATATGGGCTACAAAGATACCTTTATGTAGCAAACATCTGAAAAACAGCAACAACTAAAACACAAATTCCCATGTAAAATGGGAACTCCAATGCAAAATCAGGTTAACCATGGGTTTTGAGCAAAATTAGAATGTATTCTGTTGTTCGCCTCGTGCTAAATTAGTTTATCCCCTTCAGATTCAGCACTGACGTTTTCAGGCTACCTCATTGATGAGTGACAGCTTAGACGGCACCTCCTTTCAAACCAAATCACCCAGTGCAATTATGCCTTCAAAATGAACAAAATAATAAACGCTTCCCAACTAGTTAACATTCAACATCCAACTCTAAATCCATAACAGGCAACTAATAATAATATATAATAAATATACACGAAAAACTACATAAATGATGATACTACATGCACCAATAATTTATTTATTTATTTTTAATTAAATTTTTGTATATATTATAAAACTTTAAAAGGTCATTTTAGTTATCAGTTTATAAAAAAAAAAAAGTGTTTTTTTAACATCTTGGCAAATCAGTGTTTTACTCAATAGTGCTAGGAATCTAAAAACAGCAAGTAAAAGCCCAACAAAGTAACTAAATGAAACTTTCAGTGATCCAGAGGGAATCATGTTTGCTGAAGACCACCTCCGAAAACAATATAATGCATTATTTATGAGAAATACTCCTGTGTTCACTGACTTAACAACAATACAAATGAAACAGGCCTGAATGGAGCTGTGTTGTCTACACACAGGGTTTCTTATCTTTTTCTTCACACTACAAACATGAATCCAATCAGGTTTTTGGACAAATTAGCAATTTGTACAGATCTTATCTCTATAAAACAGGTAGTAACTCTAAAACAGGTAGTAACTCTATAAAACAAATAGGTTACAATTTACAGTATAAGGTTCATTAGTTAACATGAACTAATAATGAACTGACCTTATACAGCATTTATTAATCTTTCCTAATGTTAATTTCAACATTTACTAATACATGATTAAAATCTTGTTAACATTAGTTAATGCACTGTAAATTAACATGAACGAACAATGAACAAATGTATTTTCATTAACTAACGCTAACGAAGGTTAGTAAATACACTAACAAATGTATTGCTCATGGTTAGTTCATGTTAGTTAATACATTAATTAATGTTTAACTAATGAACCTTATTGTAAAGTGTTTCCAGGAAATGTGTGATATATGTTATTGTTTTTGGATTAGTTAAGTCTTCTGATCTCATAAAACAAAAAAGTAGTTTATGTGCTAAATATACTGCAGGCCATTTTTACTTATGACTATGAAGCTGACAAGTTATTTACATAGAGCATCACTAAAATTATTCATAAATATGAAATTTTAATATTTTCCTAAAAAATATAGAAAATTTCCTTTTAAATAAATGTTCATTTGTAGAACATAGAGCTTAAAAAATGACAAAAAATACAAAGAATACGGACTGAAGCTTTAAAAAAAGAATAAAATAAAACATTTTTATTCACTGAAATAAAACAAAATATTAAAATTAGAGGAAAAACTGAAAATTAAACGAAATGAACATTAGAAATAACTGAAATAGGTTCAGTCTGAAGCACTAAAATGACTAACTGGAAATTAATAAAAAGAAAAAAAAAAAAAGAAATTAAAACAAAGTTAAATAAAATAGTCATTTTAAAAACTAATAAAAATGACAAAAGCACACAGCAAAATTACTCAAAATTAAACTAAAAACTGAAAATATAAAAAAAGCTACTTTAAAGTATTAATTAAAAACTATTATAGAATATAAAAGGCAACACTTCAGTATATAGGGAACACATATTCACTATTAACAATGACTTTTCCCTCAATAAACTCCTAATTTACTGCTTATTAATAGTTAGTAAGGTAGTTGTTGTAGTTTTTAAGTTTAGTTATGGGGTAGGATTGAGGGATGTAGAATATGGTCATGCAGAATAAGGCATTAATATGTGCTTTATAAGTACTAATAAACAGCCAATATGCAAGCTAATAAGCAACTTGTTAAAAGTAATAATTGTTCCCCATACTTAAATGTTACCAATATAAATAATACTAAAATAACACTGGTCGTAGTCCAGTGGAGTAGAAGATTGACAAATCTGACAGAAAGTTGGGTGAACTATGCCTTCAAGTAGTCTGTGTTGTGTCTTAAACTTGCCAATTCCGATTTGCACTGCAAGCAGTAGGGAAGCCTTTACCCATGCTTCAATCTTCCTCTTCACCAGTCCCGATTCAGGCCTGATAGTAACTGCATTAGCATTACGGGAATTTAATGTTCAGGCAGTCAGGTGTTTCTGTAGATAACTAAATGAGCTTATTTGTTTGAGTGGTGGACCACCAGGAACAACTGCTGTGTGCACTTTCCACACAAGCTGATAAAAGGTTTCCACACTGTTCAAAATGAGGATGTTTGTAGCAAAATGCTACTGATTTTCAAACCGTACAGGGCAGGGGTTGATGGTAATCACAGACTCACCAGCAGCAGTGGCGGTCAGGGCACGTGTAACTGTGACAAGCGGTAATCAGCATGAGCGGGAAAATGTCACGATTACCAGGCCTCCAAAAGGCTCTGGGATATTTCTCTTTTTTCTTGCTTCCTGCGATGACATCGATGACTACCGAAAAACAGCCGAACCAGTTTAGCAGTCAGGAAAAACAGAGATACTTTCCATATGAACTTTGTAAGTCCTTTGACATTTCAGATATGCCCTCGCTCACCTTTGTCAAGACGCCTGTCAAGCTCGGCACTAAATAAAAGAGGGTAGAGTGGAAAGCTGTGCGACGATAACCTCGGGTGCAGATATGGGCGTCAGAGAGAGCGAGATGGCAACCAGTCAGGTGTGACAAAGTGCTGGTCTGGTCTTTATCCAGACAAGATGGAAATGTCACGCCTCGCTTAATATGCCAGCTGATACCTGTTGCACATGAGGCAGAGTTGTTGTTTCAAGTGAATTCAAAGAGTTGAGAAGTTCTGTGCGACAGACAACAACTGATGTGGTGTAAAAGGGAAATTATCTGCTAATGTAATCTCTTACAGTAACAGTTCTCCCAGAAACAACAATTCTGCCATGAATTAGTCACCATGTCACCATCACCAGCATGTTGTTAATTTTGCAGTAAAAAAAAAGGAATCTTCACGCAAAAGGCCCTATCACACACCAGGTGTGACACAAGTGTTTTTTGCTAGTTTCAGCCCGACGCAGTTATCATCTTCATGTCCAGCGCCACATTGTTTAAATAGCAAATTCACTCACGCCCATCTATTCGCCCATGGGTGTGCTGGTCTGAACATGATGTGTGTTCAGGCGCATTGTTGGCGCATTGCTATTTTGGGGCAACTGAAAACGACTGTGCCATTGACCAACAAAAACGTGGTCTAAAGTCAATGCTTTCAAGTATTTATTTATTTTGTGTTAGTAATACGTGCCTATAGGCGAGTGCACAACGAGCATACACTCTGCTGGTTACACACACAGGGACTTGCAGCAGCACACAACCATTTTTAAATAGTGTATGCTATTTACATGCCGTTTGTAAATTCCGCTATGTAAATAGCAAATCCGCCATGGTGCAAGCACAACTGGCTTTTAAAGGGAATGAGAGATGAGACTCTGATTGGTTTATTGCATGTTACGCCCAAAACACACCCATTTTTTACATCATTAAGCTAGCAAAAGTGGATTCAGACACGCCCTAAGTGCACCTGCGCCATGCGCTTATATTGTTAAAATAGGGCCCAAAATTTTAAATGTAAAAATGGGAGAAGGACGATTTAATGTTAACAAAATTATTCATTTCATGTTTCAGAATGTGAATTTCTTGTTTGTAATTGAAGTCTGAACCACCACAGTTCTTCCCTGAATGTGCCAAATCTGCCGAAGTAATTGCAATTGTTCGAAAAACTGTGTTAAGTGAGTCTGGAGGGGAGGCAAAATCCATAGCTGCTACATTATCTGCTACCGCTGATAATGTACCAACTACCTTAACACTCTGGAGTCTGAGGTATTGCCGGCGATACCACCTCGGTTTTTTTCTTACCAGTGTGAAAAAGACTCAAAACAGTCCGTCAATGTTGCACATACAATTAAGAGTTATACACCATTTTAATCTGTTGAATATCTTCTTTTATGTGTGTACACTCAGAGTAAAAACAAAATGTTGTGCTTTTTGTAAAATAAAGAAAACTAACATGATGCATGATCTCTCGTCTCCCTCTGAATGAAGTCCAATCTGATAGTTCTCAGAAAATGAACTGTAACTTAGTGAATACTAATCACAAAAAAATGAGACTTCTGTCTAAAAAAACGTTGAAATGTCAGGTTTTAAATTGTGTAAGTCAAATCGAAAACAAAAATTCTCTGTGTAATCTGTATGAAAAGAGACACGTCAGACGCCCGTGATTCAGCTCATTATCCGCTAATGCGGCCACGCCCACGGAGCCAGCACTATTCAGACACAAATTCTGAGGCAATACATGTATACATCGTCTCAATCATGTATTTATTGTCTTGAAAATTGTTTATCTGTATGTTAAAGCGATCTCTGGAAGCCTGTTAGTTCCTGGAATGTCACATGATATGCCTCTTCTTTTACTGAGATATTTGTGGACTAAAGGTGGACAGAGCGCCCTCCGGCTGCAAGTATGAATTGAAAACACAGTATCCAGCGCTCACAGTGATGACAATTAATATTGCTCCTCTGTATAGAAAATTGATATAAACATGTTGTAAATATGTATAAATATGTTTATGAACAACTAAAAAAAGCACAAATGTCAGGGCATGTCAAAACTTCTCCAGGGCCCCAAAAATCCTCAGACCCCAGAGGGTTAATTATGGAGAGTAGAGATATTGAATACTTGATCACCAAAGACTTTACCAATCTACCATTTAAACTGAAGACTGAAGTAATGATTAAAAATCACCAAACACCAAACTTTTGAACGGTAGTGTGTATAGTAGTTATCAACAGTAAAACAAAAAATGTGTAACTTATTTAATTCATTAATATTCATAAATTACTACTAACAAAATGCTTAATGTGCATTTTCTGTTTAAAACACTAAAATCTTTTGAATTATTAATCCTTCACCAGTTCAGGTTATTTCTGTTGTGTGTGAGATAATGATGAATTTGTGTTAAGAGGATGCAAAATCCACCGGTGGAAAATGTTCAGCAGCTGTTTGTGTTGTTTGGCACTCTCTTGCTTGACATTGCGATAAAGTGCTTAAATTGACAATTTACTCTGTTTCTAAAGTATAATGACATCCTGATTTACAGTACAATGACGATGTGTTGCACTAGTTTTTTTTTAATAGCCCAGCCTTCCTGAGTTTCAACACATACAAACCTTGGCCCAATCTTGCGTTCTGTAGCCTTCAAATCCCATCAAAGACACCAAACATGGCATGATAACTATTTGCCTTCCCTTACACAAAAACAAATTCTTCTGCAATGAATATTTGCTTCAAAAAGAACTCATTTGAAGGGGCTAGTAGGAAGGTGCCGAAAGCAGCAGCCCTTAAATGAAGGCACTGAATAAAGCAAACGAATGCCCTCAGGGACACCTGGTTGTAAGAGCAGCACCATATCAAAACAATCTGATCAAAGACAGGCCTTTAAATATGTTCAAATGAGGCTTATTTTCTAAACTCCATTAAACGAAGAATCAGAAAGCAGGAGGCTTCATTATCTGTTGCATCGCTTACATAGAAAACAAGAGATTAATTAGGGCTGTGTGGTGTCTCGCGGTGAGGGGAGTTCCGACATGACATGCCTGCTCTTCTTGGGAACGAATAAAAGCACTGAAGCAATCTGCACGGACAAACTAATTACACTAAATTATGTAAAGTTCCTCTCACACACGGGACAACTCGTTCAAGTCACTTACTGTGGTATTAGAATGTCAGGATGAGTAGTTCATAGCCTTGAGGAGCCTTTTGAAGCCTACAATACAACTTTATAATTAGAGCACAAGAAAGTTTTGATCCTATAGTCTGCTGGCAAACATTACAATAGATCCAACTTCTAATATACTTTCAGACTTACAGAAATCACTTTGATCCATCTTTAATTAACTAGACTATAAAGATATCTTGTTTGAAATGCCTTTAATGCATCTTACAAATTATAGCAGAACAAGAAACTTCACATTGGAAACCACTGAATTTATGGTGTCGGAAATATATTCAGTAATGTTAAACAAATACCTTCCTGGGATGGGTATTTGGATACATGTTGTGGACAACTAAAGTCAATATGAGGTAAGTACCAATATTAAAAATCTGTCCAATGCTGTGTAATCAGTAATTATAATATTTTGCTGTCATGGTTTATAACTAGCAAATATTAGAATTTTATACTATTTAATTAAAATAACAAATGAATAAACTACAGTATACATATTTTTTGCTAATATTTAAAACTTTATTTATGCATCACAACATAGTATGACGTTTGCATTTTCCTAAAAAATAATTGGTTACACTTTATTTTAAGGTAATGTAGTTACAATGTACTTACTCAAATAAGTACTGAGTAATATTAATTAACTACATGTACTTACTATAGAGTCATGGTTAGGGTTAGGATTTGGTTTAGGGTTAGTTACTTGTAATTATGCATAAATTACTGTTATTACACAGAAAGTACATGGAGTAATGTGTAACTACGTCACCTTAAAATTAAGTGTTACCAAAAAAATATATTCTCAAGATTACATGTAACAGTGTTATTAAATTATCACTGCTTTTAAAGATTAACTTTAAATTAGCTTTAGATGACAGAAATGTAAATATTTATTAATTACCATTTTAACACCCGTTTAAAAGTTTGGGATCAGTATGATTTTTTGAAAGAAATTAATACTTTAATTCATGACTTTTACATTGAACAAATTTACATTTAAAATAACTGAATCAACCAAATCAGCATATTAGAATGATTTCTGAAGGATCATGTGACACTGAAGACTGGAGTAATGATGCTGAAAATTCAGCTTTGCCACCCCAAGAATAAATTACGTTTTAAAATATATTAAAATAGAAAATGCTTATTTAAAATTGTAATAGTATTTTACAATAGTATTGGAACACCAAGCGTTCAGTTAATCTAAGCATGTAGACTCACAAATCTTGCTGATTAAAGTTTAAAGGCAGAAAGTAACAAGGAATGAAAACATCCAAAGTAGGTTTTTCCAGGCCAGATAATCAGCTACTGATATAGATGTCAGCCCACTAAAGGAGGCACCAACATTATTTCCTTAATAAGATAAGGTTTACATTAAAACAAAATAAGGATGCAAAATGTTGGTAGTTTTTATAACAAAATAACCAACAATCAATTAGAGAAGTAAAAAAAGAAAAAAAAAAGAAAAAGCCAATCTAAGCTAAAAACTTTTACTCATTTCTGTTGAGGGTTGATAGCCCTATTGAATACATTTCCATGTGATGTGATCTCAAAGTATGTGTACATTTCAGAAGCAGACAGAATAAACTACCTGATGCAAAGCCATTTGTAAAGGTTGTTCTTGTGCAATCAGTATTGGCAGAGTGTGATCATCACGTAGCACAATTAAGGGTGTTGTGCTCTCAGGTTCAGGCAGATAGATCCTTATTCTCGGGCTGGAGAGTAAATCAAATGTGAATGCTTCATCCTCTGGGTCCCTCCTATTCTCTGTGTAGTCTGAATTGTAATGTATAATAAATGAAGGAAACACATTCCAGGCTTTGATCTCATAATAAGTCTGACTAAACGTGTGTTTTGGATGATGCCTTACAGATATTTCAGACAGATGTTTGGAATTGTTTTTCCATCTTTTGAATGAGAGTTGTCCTGATTTGACATAAGACATCAGAAAGATATTATAACTAATGAGAGGGACACAACAATTAGCTAAAGTTTAAATATATTAAAATAAAAAATAAAATAAAATTAGCTAAATATTCCATATTGTAACACCTATAATCTTGTTACCATGTTTGATTATAGGCTGCCATTCCACTACCTTCCACTAGGTGTGCATGCCCAAATGCTGCACAAATAAAGAATTTAATCCGGATGTACTGCGTTCGCCATGATATCATTATCATGTGACCTACCACCATCAGTTAAATCGCTTCACTGCCATTCACAAATCCTCTCCTGTGGCCTCATGGGATAGTAAAGCGTCCATCGAATGTACACTTCAGAATCTCGCTGGAAGTAGTAGGTCATCTGGTTACTTTTTGCCTACCCTTTTATGAGTACTGTGAATTCGGACATACTTAGTTTGTCACATACTGTTTCTCTCCTACTAAATAGTAAGGAAGTATGCGATTTCAGATGCAGCCATTGACTTTGAGACAATGGAATCGGAAATGCTAAAATGACAACTATAATTAAGGCCTTCTGAAATTAAGTGATTGTGTAAGGAAAATATCCATATTTAACAAGTTATAAAGTAAAAGATCTAGCTTCTGCCTTCCATATTCAACTTACGAAGAAAGTGTAACGCCTCTCGCAGTTCAAAACGCTTAAACTACGTCCTACGTCCTGTATTAAACTTACGAAAAAAAGCTTAACTGATGCAACCCCATTATTCCAAAAGCTAATGGAAAAATCCTTTCGGGTTTTTATCAAGGGAACCAGGGTGATGCTAACTTCCGGGTTGACAAATTCATAGTTCCCACTTCATAGCACGAGACTCTGGAATGCTGAATAGTTACGCGGCCCCACACCCATAGTGGAAGTCAGGGGAATGACAGTCTACTGTCAAACATGGTATTGGGATTATGTCTGTTACAATATACTTTGTTTTTCAATAGTTTTTCCTTATTGTATATGAGAGTTGCCACAATTTAAAATAACGCAATAGAAAAGATATTGTAACTAATGAAAGGGACACAACACCTAGCTTAGGTTCTTCACAACACATTGTGTATACGGGAAAAAAAACATTAAAGAAATGATGAATATTAAACTGTAAACTATATAAAAATCACTGAGGCAGCATGTTATTATAAGCACAATTCTCCCGCATGCTTTTCAAAAGGATGGGGCAATATCAAAGAACAACAGAACGATAATGCAAACACTTGCCAATCTGTGTTGTGCTTGGCATTCTTCCTAGGCGGTGACTAAAATATGCCCTTTTATCTCAGATGTAGGTTTGAAATGTAATTCACCACTTTGAGAGAAAGCAAAGCATTTGTTGGAGGGCTGCTATGGCAAAAACTGACATAAAGCTAATGTTTTCGGTTGCATGGATGGGGGAAGTCAGTGAGGATATGTCCATTAAACTGCCACACTTCAGACTACGCTATTAAATGTAATGGCTTCTATCACTGTTGTATGTTCTAGTGAGTTTCTGCTGACTTCAGTAGAAATCAATCACAACCTCTCTCTCAGGTTAAGATGTTAAAAGCTCATTCGCATGGCAACATGGTGAAAATGTGCTCGAATTCTCTCTGTTTATCATCTTTTTAAAATGAAACAAGCGTTAAACTTAATTTTATCAATCAGTTCTGTCAATGCATGAATCATCAGACTTCCAAGTTTCGATTAAAAATGAATTATTGGCGTAAAGATAAAGCATTGGTCTCAAACGGCAACGGTAAAGCTTGAAGAATTACGTGTGAGTGCTAGATGTGAGTATGACAACTACTGTTATTTAAAATCAATTAAATTGTCTCCTGTGATGGAAAAACAACATGAAATCCAACAGAAATCCCTTTTGGACCAATGAGAGCAGCTTTTAAATTTCAAGTTTCTAATTAAATTAATGGGTGCCACACAGAAATAATTGCTCAATGTCTCTGTGGTATATGGTTTCTCGTTTTGACCCACTGAAGTGTCACAAGCTTTTGACAGAAATAGATTCAACTAAATGCAAAAATAGCACCTTGCTGCTTTTAAGAACATGACAAATATCCAGTATAGTAAACCCATACACTAATTCAGCTGTCTTCTACTGACATCCCACTTCATAGTTCAAAGCATCTTTTCTGCACTGCTAAGATCTTTTTTTTTTTTTCTTCTATCCATTTTCAAGCCTCTTCTTGTGTCTTTTATGCTCTGGAATCTGTGACATCACTGCCCTCCTGGCTGTTGTTTAAGTTTCAACCAAACTTTTGCTTGTGATAAAAAAGAAAACAGACAGAAAAAGCATATTTATTTACATATATAGACCGATCATTAATGTTTATTTATGGTTACAAACACGAGAAGCAGGTCAGTGGAGCGGAAAAAAAAAAGCAAGGTCTAGAAATGCGTTTTTTTAAAAAGTTGAACTTATTTTAACTTGAATGCCGCATCTTTAGAATGCAGTGTCATGCACAAGACACTGCAAAAGAAGCCAGACATGGGTGCAATGGACAAGCACATCTGTCTAGTGCATAATTTCATCGAAAACAATGGAAAAGTAGCACAGTGGAAAGGAAAAATGTGTTCTGTGTGAATCGGCCCTAACTAGTTAGAGAACTTTAGGTTGCAGATGTCACAAAATGGCGAAGGCTTAAGTATCTATTCCTGCAAGTTAGTATTTCTGCAAGTTAGTATTTCTTCATTTCCAAGTAAGTAAAAAAAAAAAAAATCACTACAAATGATAAATGAGGCCTATAGGCAATAGAAAACACCCTTTCACATGTTTGATTTCCCCCACCCCACCACACCACACCACAGTCTGATTCAGTGAAGGAGAGAATGATGCTGGCAGATTTCTCATGCATTATATGTGCATGCATAATGCATATGCATGTGGCTGCATACGTGTTTGTATGAGGAAGCAAGCCCTCACGCATGAAGACATTTTCTCTGTGCGAGACAAAACAAACCTTTACCAACTTGATTATATCTCCCATATTTATGGTAATTAGAAGGCTTAAGACAGAGTAATAATTGCCCAGCAGTGTCCCCAGTACTTGCTAAAGGGGAAGCGAGCAAAGCCCAATATTAAGTCATTTGACTGAATCAACCTGACTGCATTTGATGCCACAAATTAAAGTTATTTTAAGGGTCATATCAGGTGAAAACATAAAAAAAGAGTGCCTTAAGGTAACAAATGCACATTTTCAGTTTTTCAAAGAGTATTATATTTCTGATTGAAGGAAAAAAATGTTTGGTAACCCAGTATGATACTGTTAAAATGATACTGTAACACCTATAAAATGAAGAAATGGGATCTGTCTCCAGTACAGAAGACATAATCTCTTGTGAACGAGTCCCTGATGCTGGCAATCCCTCATAAAAATTCCCAACCATGATAAAGTTCAAATTTACATACATTTACTGTAGGCAAAATTGCAATAAGATCACAAGGGCTGCCTCGAACTTGCAGCACAGTGTTGTCGTAAACAGTGCTCTTTTACAAATACTCACATTAATGTAATTAAGTTTTTTTTGTTTTGTTTTTTTTTATCAGAAATCATACTTTAAATAGCTTAAAAATTGTATACTTTAAGTGATGTAACTGTGCTTTTACTGTACTGTATGAGCTTTCATTATGAATAAGTATGGTCTACTTTTTGCTATTAGATATCATAAAAAACAAGTCAAAAAGTTCTTCTACTATGGACAAAAAAAGAGATGCACCGATTGCAATTTTCTTTGCCGATTACGATTTCCGATTTCCAATTTTTTTTTGATTTTCTTTCTAAGAACTATAATACAAAAATCTACTTTTCTTCAACTCAAAGTTTTATTTTCAACAATTAAAAAAATTGCAAACCACAGCACAAATCCAGTGTAGCACATCCAGTCTTTATTGTAAATATTAAATACAGATTCATTCTTACCATTAAAGTTATAAAACGTATTCAGTCAAGAGCAGAAAGTGATTTTCTTTGTCTTTTGTTCTTTGATTAACATGACAGACAGCAGCAGGAATATTGAACTGCTGTCCCTTTAAGAGTTTATGAAAGGACCCAATACTGTTACACAACATGCGTTCTCTTTCTCAACTATAACGATCCAAAACTGACTGTGTTTATGTGAATAATCGCCAAGATGGGCATTTTGACATAATTTTGTATGTATTTGACCGTTTAAGCGCAGTAAGCCACTCATTTTGGTACTTGTGACTCTCTTTGACTTCTGTCTCTGTTAGAGACTGAGCGAGGCTTGTTCGCTTCACTTATATAGATCAGTGGTGCACGTGCTTTTGGTGTGAGTGCGAAACCTGCGGAAATGACTAAAAAAAATGCGCAATACAAGCACTATTTAACCGAAGCGAAAGAGACGAGAGAGCGCGCAGCTGACGTTATTGCCTGTGCCGCTGGAAACAAAACGGATCAGCTCGGAATCGGTAAGAAGACAGACTGATTCGGATCCCTGATTTTCCCCCTCCAACTTGCAAAAAATGCATATTCTGCAGTCCAACGCAATTTAACGAGCCAATCAAAGAGGAACAAAGAGGCAAGTGGGTGCCTAGACTCCAATAAAATTCTCTGGCTTTTGCCCTCAAAACTCAACATCAACTCAGCCTCTGGAGGCCGCATGATATTCTGTCCTGTTCACATTCTAGAAAGACGAGAGCCTCGAGAGGTAGAAGCAGCCTGGAGAAACGCACCAATATTGCATGGTACTCACCACACATCTGACAGGATGATTTGAATACTGTTGTAATGAGATTATTCAGAATGCAGGGTGCGTTCAAGCCTCTTAGACACAAAGTGATACTTCCTGGTAATGAAACACTTCTAAAGTAATTCACGCACACACGCACACAAACACACATATACATACATTCATACATACATACACATATACATATATATATATATATATATATATATATACACACACGTACATACATACATACACATATACATATAAAATTTAATACCATTAAAATGTGTATCTTAGGCTACCTGTTGACTTGACACTGACAATGTCACTGACAATGTCATGAACATTACTAGATTAAAACAACAACTAGATTAAAACAGTTTTAATGTCACCTGCAATTATGCATCACATTCATTGATTAGAGACATTCAGCAATGATTTCAACAACCTTCACAAATCAAACTCTGTTCATTAACTTTCTTGTCAGAGAGCAATTAACAGATTTCAAGTAGCTAAAGAATTAAAGCAAGTCTTTCATCTGAACATGCACACACAACTTTTAATCTTTGGGTTTGTGCTCTGACATCGAAGCTAAAGACTTAAGCAAGAGCCTGTTCAGATCTTTAGTCATTTCTGTTGCTCTTTTTTTATCTATACACATATTAAACCCCACAGCATGAGATTATGCTTCCCCACTGGCCAAACTCCATGTTATCCCCACTTTAGCTGTCACTTCATGAATGCAATGATCCTTATTGCTAACTAGACTACAGTGAAGGTCTTTTTCCACTGTCACAAGCGACCAGAGCGCCATAGTCTATTAATCCAAACCATCATGGAGATTTTTCAAGTAATTTGTGTTCCCCTCGGAATGCGCAAATAGCTGTCATGAAAGCCAGAGTAAAAAAATAAGGAAGTCACTCTGACTGATTCATAAACTGTTAAATACAGTTCTAAAGGCTCTATCAAGGTCTATCAAGTGTCACATTACTGAAAGTAATGGTATTTGCATGACGTGTGACATTGCTATTAATATTTTCCATAATGCTGTGACCCTTGCAACCTGATAATTTAATCCATTCTCTTAGAGGTGTCTTTTCAAAGCACTTGACTGAGACCCAGCGACACCTCTGTCGAAAGCATTTCAGTATTCATGTATTCTTGGCTGTGGGGAAGTAACTGGTGAAGAAACTGTTAATAAATGGAACTTGCATAATGGGGAATCCATTTGTTGACTTCTCTGCCTGGGTCAGCGCGACAAGGTCAGTGAATATATTGAAGGTGCAGATACAGTCTTCGTGATGGATTGTAAAAACCTGATAGCAAATGCCAACAAAATGCCAAGGCTTGAGCTGCCAGCCTTAGCGCAAACAGCAAAGGATTTATTTTGATGCACATGTTTGCCTGGAGAGAGGAACAGGATAAAACAATGAAACCAAGGCCTTTTCTGTCACCGCTTTCCTGTATTTTTGTTGGAGGTGAACAATAGCCTTATTCTCTGCTTTGTGTGCAAGTGTCTTTGCTTATCTAACAGTTCCTTTGTGAAGCAAAAAACTTTGCCCACTTGAAATCATTTCAAAGTCTGTAGAAATGTATTTGGGATTCCCTTAAAATGTAACTGCACAACAATCCATCTAAAGTGGAAAGAACCGAAGAGTCTTTAAAAATCACTTAATTCTCCCATTCTTATGTATTTTATGGTGTGAATGAGCCCAGATGAAACTGCATTTATAGAAAATAGCCTTACATTACAGCTCTCTGGAATACTTAATTATGATTGGTCAAATCAGTCAATTTTTTTGTTTTTTTTATTTATTTGTGTAATGATCGTTAAACCGTATATACAATGTTAGCTGGTCCATAGCAAAAGTAGCCTGGATTACAGATTAGTAATAATTTATGAATTGATGTTGTACATGCATACTTCTATATTAATTATAATTATAATAATAATAATAATAAATATAAGAAGAAACTACACAAATTCAATATTTACAATATAAGTGTTTGTATTATTGCTGGTCCAATTGTTTTCGAGGTTAATAAAGGACCATTTTAGCACAGTTTGCTAATATGAATGTCAGATAATAAATAATTTCAAATTCAAATCTGGGTTAAAACAACCCAAATTGAAAATGGACATACCCAGCAATTGGGTTAAATGTTTATCCATCCTGCTGGGTAATTTTATTTAACTCAACTATTGTTTAAAAATTACTGTATTGCTTGCTTAAAATGAACCTAAAATATGCTGGAAATGAACATTTATTAATACATTTAATGAATAATAATTAAACTGCTTATTAATACATTTTCACCTTTTGATTATTATTGTTGGATCTAATAATTATGTATCTGAATTTTAATTTCCAACCTATTTTGGGTTAATTTTAATTTTTAAACAATAGTTGGGTTAAATAAAACTGCCCAGTAGGTTGGGCAAACATTTAACCTAACTGCTGGGTTAAAACAACCCAATCGCTTTATCGTTTATCCATTTTCAACCCAACTTGGGTTGTTTTAAACCCAGCATTTTTAAGAATGTATATCCGATATCCATGCATTTCATTACTTGGTAAGAAGCATAAGTGGAAGAATGTATGGTCAGATGGCAATTTAACATTTTGCATTTACCATCTGACCATACGTTCTCTCACTTATAAACCAAATTCTGTGATCACGACCTGGACACAAAGCAGAGGCTTTCTGTTCATTATTGTTTAATCATTAAATAGGATTTTGCTTTCACAGCAACAATAAGACTTCAGTACTCAGTCTATGTTCCACATTTTGTAATTTTACAATCTATTTACACACATTTCCCCAACATGAACAGAGAACATGCAGAAAGCCCATAGATGTGGACTCTTAACCCTTAGCGAAATGTCCAGTGTACAGTGTAAGAAATCTCCTGGAAGACAAAATGGCAGGATGTTAATGCCAGTCACAGTGCCAGCTGGATCAGCAAGCACTGCACTAGAGGATCTTATCTGCTGAGACCATCAGCACACAAGTGTTATTCAATAACACTGAGGAAATAATGTCAGGTGTTAAAATACCCACCAATGTACTCAAAGCATACAGTCCAGTGGCTGAAGATGACTTAAAGAGTTTTGACCTCTAATTCAACCCCTTTTTCATTATCTTAAGTATCATCTGAAATACGGATCATTGAAAGCAAACTGCAGTCCTAACTACAGCAAATTTGAGTTAGCTTTAGCTGACTTCACACAGGGAAAAAAAAGGGGCCAAGCCCAAAAAAGGCTAAACACTATGCTTTTCAATGTCTTAAAGAAATTATTGGTCAGGAAATTGACAAAATTTAAGCAAATGCACTACTTAAAAATCCATTGGTGTCTCAGACAAAACAACAGAGACAGAATAAAGTTTTTGGCAGAATATGAGAAGTTGTGCGTGGAGTGATAAATCACAATGAAACATGAGTTGCATGGTGATATTCCAGAGTGGAAAATCTGGTGAGAAATATAATAATAAATGCATCTCTACCACAGTGAAGAATGGAGGAAGATATGTCATGGTGTGAGGAGACTTTTTAGCTGCTGGTGTTGGTGATCTACTTCACTATGAAGTCATTTAATGCTTAGGATTATAGGAGAATATTGCAGAATGGATTGCTTCCCACAATTGAAAAGTTATCTAAAGTTTTGGCCTTGGTCAGAGTCCAGATTTGAACCCTATAGTGAATGTTTGGTCCCACACTAAACTCAAATGAACTGGGAGGCATTTTTCAACTACTCATGAACTGGAACATGGAACAACACTGACTCTTCTTCCTGTAAAAAGCTGTCTGCAATTTGGGGAAGGCTTTTCCATCCTAAGTTACTTTATCTACAGTATTTGTGCAATTCTTGCTAATTTCCTGACCAGTGATTTACTGTGATACTATTTCATGCATTCTGAATTATTTACACTTTTAAAGAGATTCATTCTCAGGCTAAACATGGCCAAAGTTTCAAAACACGAGTTGGACGTATTTCTGTGCCACATATACTACTTCTGGTTTTGGACATGTCTCGAAGAGGTTTTTTTTTTTTTTTTTGAGTATGGCCCTTTATCATGTAATAAAGGGTGTAATTCCTAGTATGGGCACTTCTCCCTGATAAGCGTGCACACACACATCACCCAGAGAGAGAGCACGCCCATCAGTGCGCTTCGTTCGGGTTACAGAAGCCAAGAGATTTTTCAACAGTCACCAAAGGAGTGTGTTTTTGGTTGTGAGGGAAAGATTACCTTTTTCAGCATCCCAAAGCACCCATGCATTAAGGGAACAGTGGATGAAGTTTTTTTTTTTTTTTCAGGGGCAGTAACGGAGTTGTGCATGTGTGTTTGTTTGTTCCCGGAATTTCGGTGATGAATGTTTTGTAATCAAGTCCCATTTCGATGCTGGATTTACAGATTGCGGGTGGTTATGGCGGCATTTTAATGCCATTAATGATCGAGCGCACAACTGATGCTTGCGCGCGCAGTAAATCACTTCCGCGAGAGGATAACAGATCTGCACGCGAGGAAACGGGAGCCCGCGAGCTCATTTTAAACCCGCGCGCGCGCATGACATCTCTTCTGCGCGCAGATCAAGCCCTCGCGTGCTCGGACAAGACTCGCAGCACGCGCGTCATCATTCCCTACACTCGCGCTCAATCTTCTATTTTGCTCGCGCGAACACTTTTGATTTTTGTCAGTCGTGGGGCGGGACTTTACTTATTTCAGTGTAACCTCAAATGTCATTGGTCAATTCAGTTTTTCGGAAGTCTGTTGTGATTGGACGCCTGTTGTAAAACGATTAGACATGGCTTGGACCAGATGAAAAAATACTATAGTAATTTATAGTAAATACTATAGTGTTTTTGAACCATACTAAAGTAAAGTACTTTAATTTGCTGTGGTAATTCTGTAGTTGTTGAGGGTAATATAAACAAATTTAATTTACCCAAATACTGTAGTTTTCTACAACTATAGGGTATATTACCACAATATACACTAGGGTTTACTGTAGTAAAAACTAAAGTAGGATACAGTATTTATTACAGTTTATCAGTTCATCATAGTTAATACACTGTATACTGAAGCATTCATTAACAAAGTGTTGTAAATTATATAATGTATACAGTATACTACACTTTACTATAGTATGGTCCAAAACACTATAGTATTTACTATTATTATGCAAGTGAGTTAAACTTTATTTATTGACTGATTGATTGCGTTATTATTATATGTCCTTATTAGATACTATATTAACTTGATTTATTATTTTTATGGAGCTGTAGCTGCTGGGGTAAAATGAGAACACATAGTAGTTCACCGCTACATTATCATTATACTTCCACTAAACAGTATCTGTTTACCCATAATAGTATAAAAAAACAACAACAAAAAAACTAAATATGTCTTAGATATAAAGATTTCTAAATTGGGTTTCGGGGGTATGATCATTCATACTGTGTACTGTATCTTAACTTTAGCTGCAACCTTTCAACAGAGTGAAATGCTGAAACCATTTTATACTGTATTTAATGGAAAATATATTAACCTGATAATATATTAAACTGACAAAGAATGATAACAAAAAGCTTACACAACAACTCTTGCTGATATGAACAAGTGATTTCTCTTTCATCCAAAGCCACATGAAGCAATTCTGGATTTAGAATCATAGTTACAACTATTTAATGGACACTTTTGACATTTCTGTAGTTCTCAGAACTGATATAATTTTGGCTGGGTAAACAGATACTGTTTAGTGGAAGTATAGTGGTAATGTAGCAGTGAACTACAGCAAATATAATGTGTTCTCTTATTTCCCCAGCAGCTACACCTCCATAAAAATAATAATAAATCAAGTTAATGTATCTAGTAAGGCCATATTATAATAATAATGCAATCAATCAGTTATTAAATAAAGTTTAACTCACTTGCATCTGGTCCATTGATGAAGCCATGAATCGTTTTACAACAGGCGTCCAATCAAAACAGACTTCTGGAAAAACTGAATTGACCAATGACATTTGAGGTTACACTGAAATAAGTAAAGTCCCGCCCCACGACTGACAAAAATCAAAAGTGTTCGCGCGAGCAAAATAGAAGATTGAGCGCGAGTGTGGGGAATGATGACGCGCGTGCTGCGAGTCTTGTCCGAGCACGCGAGGGCTTGATCTGCGCGCAGAAGAGATGTCATGCGCGCGCGCGGGTTTAAAATGAGCTCGCGGGCTCCCGTTTCCTCGCGTGCAGATCTGTTATCCTCTCGCGGAAGTGATTTACTGCGCGCGCAAGCATCAATTGTGCGCTCGGTCATTAATGGCATTAAAATGCCGCCATAGGTGGTGAGTAAAACTGCATCAAATGTCTGTGTTTTGTTGGCAATCGGCGTGCAAGTGCATAAAATGTAAACATCACAAACGTTTTTGTTCCCTTTTTATTTATAATGATGTCACAGCTTGCAGACGATCTCTACGCAAAAGCTGCACGTGCTTGTGACTCTTTAGCTCCGCCCACGGCACTGACGGCAGGCACGCCTCCAGGAGCTCAGCTTTTTTCAGAAAGACTTGGTACAACGCATCTATCTTTTATACTGTAAATATGATAAAACTAAAGACTTTTCGGAGATATGAAGGATGCATTACTACTCAGGTATACTCGAGATTGGCAGAAACTGTGTTATGTACCCTTTAATGTGTAGTTCTAAGAACATTACTGGAATGCAAAAGCTGATTTTCATGCCTTTGCAAAAGAATTCAGTCACAAAGATCTATCGTACAATAGTGACCAAAAAAAAAAAATGTATTTAATTAAATTGATTCTGGAATAGATCAAATTATTGTGGCATCAAGAAGCAATACTTCTAGGTCCTTCTGACACGCATTTTTTAGTGAAGGATATGATCAGCTCAGCAGTACAGTACTAATGACAATTATTAATGACTTAAAAATGATATATATTGTTTATAGCAAAGAAAAAAATTCACTTTATTCAATATTTTAATGTCGGACAGGGAACGGGTTGTTTAATACATAAATTAAACACAAACACATTAAATACATAATGCACTTTTAGGCCTAAAATGCCCAATACCTTGGAAAGTACAAGTAAAGTACCCAGCAAACATATTTCACCACATAAATAATAATATTTGATATTGATCAGACTTAACAGCTGCTGTTTTAATTGTATTTATTTTGAATACATTAATTGTTACAAAGATGAGGTGGAAAGTCCCTTTAAATCAGTGGTTCTCAACCAGGGGGACAGGGCAAATTTCCAAGGGGGCCACAGGACTATTTATTTAATTAATCTTTTTTTTTTTTTACATAATTAAAAAACAAAACCCTTAATAACTATTGCTGAAACACAAATCAGAATGTTGATTCTTATAAAAATCACAAAGTAAATTGTTTAATTTAATATATTTCAGTTTCTGTTAAAAAAAAAGAGGAAATATCTTATTGCCAATAATGGGGGGTTGGCCTTCAAATATATTTGTTAGACAATGGGGGGCTTTTGAGTCACAAAGGTTGAGAACCACTGAATTAGCTAAAAAATGTCTTATATAAGTCAAATCATTGTCTTTTAAAAGTTAAAATCAGCTATTTATAAACTTTAGATCTTGTGTGATGCTTTAATGAGATGCAAATCAGATACGAAATATAATGGGGTCCATGAACTATCATAATTTGCATCAAATCCAGAGTTTTTCTTGATCCACCAATCTCCAACATTTATTGTGAAATATGGCATTTAAACCCCCAACACAGGATTTTTTTATTTTTTTTTTTCATTGTTAGCTCATTTACCCTTGTAAAACCCATTTCCTCAGGTCCCTGGAGAATCTAGAAGTATCGCTGCAGAGCATTTATTTATAAACACTAATTTCATCTATATAGCCTGACATTAAATGAAAATAATCATTTTGTTATAAAAAGAACTCCATGATAACAAACATCCACACTGAATGGTAAAGTGCCGCAAAGTATGTAATGGCAGATATTAATTACGATTCTGCAAAGTATGTTAAATTGGACCGTCTATCAGCAGGCCACGCATGCATGAAACCTAATTTCATAAGCGACATTTCCACAGAAAGCCACTGATGACATTTCTCACACGCATATGACAAGACCTCACACAACAAATACTGCCACTGGAGGATTTAGAAGAGGAGACAAAAAAGTCATTACTAAGTAGCCGAGAGAATTGTGAGTCTCCAACCACGCACACAGACACAGAAACAAACAGGCAAGGGGTCCACTGCCTCAGTTAATAAGGCCTGTCCTTTGGGAAATTGTTGAAGGAGTCTTCAGCTTCGAGGCAGAGAGTGTGTGAGTGTGTTAGTGAGACAGGGAAGGACTCAGCTGCTATTCTTTAATCATTGCCAAAGTTTAGTGGTGTAGTTCAGCACCGGTCCTTCACCGCAGATGAGAGATTTCAGGGACTGACCGCAATTCCAATGAGAGTGAGTGGGCATCTCCTGCGTGCTCCTCACTCATTGCCTAAGAGCCACCTTGAACATCTCAAAAAATCCAGAAGAAATACAGATCAGTCATTATCCAAGCCCTGCAGGGCCGATTGCACCTCTGGAATGCCAACAATCCCAGCATGCTGTGGCAATTGAACACTAGGGTGAACGTGATTTCACCAAGTACATGTCCCTTAACATTTTTGTTGATCCTGGAACAACATTCTGAATAAACCAATCAGATTTGAGGGACAAGTTTACAGTTTATGTCAAGTTTAGGCTTACAACCGGTTAGGTGCTTCTACATCAGTGTTATTCACCTATTATTTCCCTTTGATTTTAGGGAATGTTGTTCCAGGATCAACAAAAAATGTTGATCGAGGAATGGTTTTCTTGGCAAAATCGTGGTGACCTGACTGAGCGGTATGATATAAAAGTGTCTGTTGTTAGAGAGCTTGCAATATTGTTTAATTTGGTAATAAATGTGAGTCATTACTAGTGGAGTACCATGATCATAACTTTAGAATTAAGGTCCCACTTTATATTAGGTGGCCTTAACTACTAGGTACTTACATTTAAATTAATAATTTAATACAATGCACTTATTGTGTACATACATGTTTTTACATTGTACTTATATTAAAAAAAATACCTGCATGTAATTAATTTCTGTTACATTTATAATTACACTGTTGTCCCATCCCTTACACCTTTACCCACCCTTAAACCTACCCATACCACCAAACCTGTCCCTAACCATTACCCGTATCCCACCTTAATAGCAGCAAAAGTGTTTTGCAATACAATATGAACTTAATAAGTACATTGTACTTTTTTTATGTAAGTTCACAGTAGATAAGGCCAACTAATATAAAGTGGGACCAGAATTAATTATATATTATGCATTATTCACATTAATTATGAACCTGTATATACAAGTTCTTAGTAGTTATCTGGGAGATATGAATAAATAGTAAGTTATTTATTAGCTAATAGTGAACTACCACATTTAAACTGAGCACTATTACTTACTAATTCATTAATCAGACTTTCTTGTTAGCTAATAGTATCTGTATGTTACTAGTGCATTACTCATTTGTTCCTGTGTAGTTATTCATTAATGACAGAACAGTATTCTAGTGTTACCAAAATTTCTCATATTGTGAAACAAAATTGGTCATATTGCCCACCTCTATTAAATACAGTTACATAACTGAACGAATCAGACACAGAACTGAACATTTGTTATGTTTACTAACAGAGAGGGACAGTAATTTGTCTGGTCATTTATTTGTGACAGTACATTGAAGGGTCACTGCAGCCTACGCTGTGCTGTATTGTTCACCATTACAAACTATATCCACCATCCGTACTCATTTATCACCTCTTGTAAGCATCTATCACCATCCATCAGCTCAGCTGGAGTGGAGCAGGACTGCAGCATCTCATCACACATCACTCTCAGGCCCTGTTCCTCTGACAGGGACACAATGTCCTGTCTCAGCACATTAAAAATCCCCCTTGCTGGGCTGTGAACTGGGCGTTAGCAAGTTTGAACAAAGCGCACACTAAAAGAGACAAGGATCCCACCCGAAGTATGTCAAATACAAGATGTTTAACCTCTCTGATTATAGCTATGATTCCAAAAGTCAGAATTTATGCATGTAGTAACAAGACAGTTAACTCTTAGCCTGGATTTTATATTTACTTAAAGTACACATGAAATCAAAATTGACTTTATTTATTTTGTTAGCTCAAATTGCTAGTTTTGTGGTGAACAATTCATCCATGCAAGTCAATCCACACAAAAAAAATGTTTGGCTTCGTAATATTTAATCAAAATCTGAAAATGCTCCTCCCCTCTGCAATGGTGCCCCTTCTCTGATGATGTCAGTTTGTTGGCTTGGGTTGAAATCGCTTAATCCACTCCCCTCCAACGGTTAGTCTGCTATTAGCGAGAGATGGAGAGGAGGAGCACTAAAGTAAAACTCTGCCCTCTATTCAATATTCAGTTTCACTTGGAAATACATCACAACACTGGAGAAAAGTCGTTTGCAACTTCAGGTTCACGCGGACTTTAAACATATATTACGTATATATTAACATATAAACATATATTACAATATACTTAAAATATTTAAGTTTGATTGCATTACTTATAAAATATAAGTATGTTCTACTAATTTGTGGGTGTAATTTGAATGTGTTAGAAAATTAGTTAAATGCACTTAAATTATTAAGTTTTTCTCCTGACCACTCCTCCTACACATTGGTTTGCGGCAGGTAATGACGCCATTTTGTCATGGTGTGTGTGAATTCAAGGAGCTGTTGCTGAGAAGTTGGAACATTTGTTTTGGCAAGTTCTACAGACATTTTTTCCAAACATTTACCTTTTTATCGTTTTTTTTTTTTTTCCCCTGAGAGACTGTTTGTGAGCAGTGAAAATCTTTGTTTAATCGACTGAACTTTTTTCTCCGGTTAGCTAGTGTTCTCTCTCGCATGCGGTGGACATCACCGTGCATGAACCCCTGATCGGCGAGTTCGACGCGCGTTATTTCGTCTTTTCCCCTCTATTGTTTCTTTTTCACTCGAAGAGTGTGGAAACTTTGTTTGAACCGTCGCCGAACCCCACGTCCGCGGCCGCGCTTCCAGCAGAGGAGAGAGGATGAAACGCGAAAATGGTGAGTGCAATAATTTACCTGACTGCTGCGGATTAATTTAGCCATTGATTGGGTTGCCATAGAAATGCATAATTCCTAGTACAAAGATGTTAACAGCTCAGAGTCGAATGTCACGTGTTGTCATTTCGGAATTATGATAATTACGACATGGAGTATTTGACAATAGCATTTTCTGATGCATTATTATATGATAATGTCTTTGTCGATCTTTTTCTGCCTCTGCTAGGTTGCAGCTGACAAGGACTCAGGCAAACTCCAGTGAGAATCCTGTGTTGATCTATAAAGTGCTCAGCTAAACCCATCTAGAGTGAGGATCGTCTTGAAAGGATGTTTGGTGATGGATGAACTGACCAACCTCTTAAATAAAAATACTTTATATTTTATTCAGCAGGTAATGCTCAACCTAGGAAAATGTGAGCTGGCACCTAAAATGGAATACTGCCAATATTGTGAACTCAGGAGTGTGAACAAACCATATAGTTTTGATGCAATTTGTTGTGATTCTGAGATCGACTATTCATGTACTTAACAATAAGCTGATATGTTAAAACTAGGTTTTTTCACGTTTTATAAGGAAATGTTTTCAGGACGTGAAATTTTGTTGTATTTGGAATTGAATTAAAATAAAACATAAAATTGAATGAATGTACCTTTTATTTGCTTTTTTTTTTCTTAATTTTGTAGTAAAATAGAAGTTGATATAAATTAACTTGCTTAGTACATTGAACTTATATATACTATGTGTAATAACTACAAAGTAATTAATATTACAAAACATTTTAAGCTAAATGAACTCGAATTATTAAGTTCAGATTAGGGCAACCAGTTTCCTCAAATTTCTTAAGTAAATTCAACTTATCCGGGCTAACAGTGTTGATTCATGAGAATGTCAACAATTTCTTTTTTTAATTAATACTTTTTCAACAAGATCAAAAGTGACACCAAAGGCGTTTATGTTGTTACAAAAATATCTACATCAAATAAATGCTGTTCTTAAGAAACATTTCTTCTACAGCACAGAATCAGCATATTAGAATGATTTCTGAAGGATCATGTGACACTGAAGACTGCAGTAATGATGCTGAAAACTCGAATATCACAGGAATAAATAACATTTTAAAATATATTAAAATAGAAAACATGCAAGTCCTTATTTGAAATAAAACTTTATCTACATTTTCTTCAGAAATCACCCTTTTAATAATAGCACTATTTTTTATTTTTAACATCATAATAATTTCTAAATATATAAAGGAAAACTAAAGTGCTTCAGCGATAGGCATGCATTGCGAGTAGGGTATGACCTAGGACTTTTTGTTGCAGACTTAAAACATTAATGAGCATCTTGTAGCATGCCCTTCTGTTCATGTTTTGAGATCCCTCAATGGTTCTTTGGTGTTAAGGCCAAAAGGGCTAGAAATATGCCCTGCGAACACACACTGAATAACATGGATCCTCTGATGTTCACTTAGGATACTCAAGTATTCATCTAAAATCCATTGATGTCAGAGCGAGTCCTGGTAACAGACATGAATACAATGTCCCATTTGCTGATGTAGGGAAGGTCAACTCATGCATTAGCATTACATTGACCTCAGAAGGCCAGGATCAATTTTTCAAAAGGGTTGTGCTGAAAGGTTTTTTCATGTGAAAAGTGAAAGGGACGAGGATTCAAATGAGACAAGAGAAAGTGTCATCTCCGAGTGATGAGAGGACAAGTGAGGAGATCGCCCATCTCACCTGCACTGACTGTCCCCCTTAAGGGCCTCAGTAGAGCTCTAATCTGGCAGATGGAGTGTCATATCCACTGGACTGTGATGCCTAACTACAGAAGCTGTGGAGACAGCAGTGTCACAAGCCTGTTACCCCACAAATCAGTGAAAGCAATCGATTTCAGAGGAGCTCCCTTCTCGAATCATCTCTCTCGCTTACCAGACGTTTTGACTGCCAGATATGGAGACAAAAGTTATGCAACAGAATGATCTCTCTAGATCCTTTATGGCACTTTTCTCTCTCAAATATTGAACATCATGTGGGAAATGCTCTAACCTGGTCTCGTGGAAACATTTGTGCGACTCGCAACATATGTACCAATACTTACATATCACTGCAGTTTCCAACAGAAATGAACACTAGAGGCAGTAAAACAGCAAGTGCTTTTAATCATTTTCAGTTTCACAGTTATGATTACAGGGTCAGATTATGGATTAATAAAGACTTGTTTTCACGTCTCCTTGCACAATATTATTTTATGACAAAACGCTTTTTACCAAAGTGCACGATTTGTAAACAAATATATTTTGGCTTGCTCGGTAGCTCAGCTAATACGGAGTAGTACCAAGGACGAGGAAGCCTTGGGTACGAATCCAGAGAAAGACGAGTCACGGTAAAAGAGCTCAAAGATGAGAGATCAAAACAAGCTAAAACAGCATGATTACAAATGCTTTTTATGTCACATTTGCTTTTGTTAACACTATCGGGTAGGTTTAGGTGTAGTGTTGGTGGTACGTTATTTTAAGGTGCCCTAGAACGTCTTTTTAAAAGATGTAATATAAGTCTAATAGCGACGGCTCTTGTCTCTGTGAATACAGTAATAAACAATGGTAACTTTAACCACATTTAACAGTACATTAGCAACATGCTAACGAAACATTAAAAAGACAATTCACAAATATCACTAAAAATATCATGGATCATGTCAGTTATTATCGCTCCATCTGCCATTTTTCGCTATTGTTCTTGCTTGCTTACCTAGTCTGATGATTCAGCTGTGCACATCCAGACGTTAATACTGGCTGCCCTTGTCTAATGCTTGAACATGGGCTGGCATATGCAAATATTGGGGGCGTACACCCTGACTGTTACGTAACAGTCGGTGTTATGTTGAGATTCGCCTGTTCTTCGGAGGTCTTTTAAACAAATGAGATTTATATAAGAAGAAGGAAACAATGGAGTTTGAAACTCAGTGTATGTCATTTCCATGTACTGAACTCTTTTTATTCAACTATGCCAAGGTAAATTCAATATTTAATTCTAGGGCAACTTTAAAACGTAATGGAGCATTACACTTTTAGCACCACTCACCGAACAAATTTCAAATCAGAACTGCGGTGATTCGTATAAAAACCAACATCATAAAAACTTATATTCATGTTCATCTGTTCCGGCAAAAAAAAAAAAAAATTAACACGCTTTTAGCGCCACTCAGTGGACATTTAACATTGAAACTGCTGTGATATGTACGTATTGATATGTATTTTACGACTCATGAAAACTTACCCACAGGTACGTTTCTGATGAGACCAGGCTCGAAATACTGGAGCATTTCCCCATCTCTGCCTCTCTTGGGAGTTGAGAATAGCAGGCCATGTTAATGGCCATTAAATCTTCATCTTAGCCCATCCATAACCCAAAGCACATTGCTTTGAAGGCAACTCCATTCAGGGTATCCAGAACTAACATACATGCCAAGGTTTATCAATCATGGTCTTTAGCCAAATGACTACTAAAAACAAACCAGGGTTGTGCCAGAATCATACATTGATATATATATATATGACACTTGTTTTTTACAATATTGTATCAATAGTTGGGATCCTTGTATTAAAATGTTAATTTATTAATTTGTACAGTCATAGCACTGCATGTCTGGGGTCCCACAGGGAGCCTATGAAAATTGTCACAGTTTTATTAAAAATGTATTTAAAATGTATCATTTCAGTGTTTATTTAATTTCAGGAATGTCAAAAGTTAACATGTTCAATTAAGATATACATTGGACATGTAACAACGATTCATTTTTACGTTAAGATTAACAAATTCAAATTTGATAATTAAAAAAAAAAAACATCAGCTTTCTAAAGATTGTTCAGAAATCAGGAGATTACCTGCAATTATTTAATCTAATGACAGTAAAAAAAAAAAAAAATTATATATATATATATATATATATATATATATAATTAAAATGTAATTAATATAAATCCCAATTACACTGTCAACGTGGCTTAAGGAGTGTTGATTGCAACTGCATTTGCACTTTTTTTTTTAAATGTAAAAAATAACATTTAGATAATCTTAGAATTTGTTCTGACTAGTAACAAACAGCTCTATTATGATACAAATGATGATTTGTGAAATATCGCGACAGATAATATATATTGTATCACAAGGTAGAAAATACACACTGAACAAGCTCGCTTATCAGCTGTACCATAAAGCAACCACAGCTTAAATCAATCAAAACACACAAATTGATCCAAAACCATGAGGAGAATCAGAACATTAGAAGCTCAGGACTGTTCAACAGTTAAATGAAAGTGGCCATCTGTGAATCATTAAAACTTTTAATGCAATCAGTTCCCCAGCAAAAACAGATAAGATAAGATGTGTTTGAGTCGAGGAATTCTAATTGAGCTCAGACAAGTCCCTCCGCACTGGAAACCCATTTTGCTGCCCTCAAGAAGCGCAGTGGTGATCTCTAAAATGAAAACTGTGTGCTGAGCCTGAGTCGCAGATCAAATTTGGCTTGTTATTCTAGCTTCCCTATATTTCATTTGAGAATTCCAGAAGGGTTCAAACCCTTATCCTCTCCGAGCAATCCAATAGAGAGGGATTCATTGAAGTTGTGTAATTAGATAGCGCTAAAATGGATTGATTAGGAAGCACTTGATGTCAAGAAAAGGTAAAGGTGAAGAATTTTAAACCTGTACTTAAGTGGTGGTGATTGTAGTGGAAATTACCAGCAAATTACAGCATTCTTTCGAGACTTCAAAGGCCCTTTCCTGCACCGCACTGTGCAGAGTTAACACCCACATAAGTTTCCCTTTTGTCCTTAACATCCACCCGGCTTCATAATACCACTGAGCTCTTTATTTCTCACACTCACATTTCTGAGTCCACAGCTCTTTTTTGCACCTTCTCAAGACTTTTCCCTGACCTTTGGTTTTAGAAGTTGACTTTGGAAGTCTGTAACAACTTTTTACCTTAAAATAACACCCAACCAATCTTCTCATTAAGTACAGTTTTTCAAACATCCATTCCCAGAGGGAGCAAATATCCTTTGCAAGCAATTAAAACTTGATCTAAAGTACTGTATATTGGCACAACAGACCAGATTTATTCGGCCAATATAATGCAACGTCGCAGCAAAACCGAATTCTGCTTAAACTAGGATTTGGCATGGCCTTGGAGCAATTCTGTACTCCTTCCGAATGATAAGAATGATGCAATAACTGTGCAAATGTTTATGTGTATGGCCTGATCCAACTCCATAAGCCCCTACCCCTTGACAGCAGGCCCGCTAATAAAGCGCCAAGCTCTTTAAAGACATTCTGCATCATTAAGTCCTCCCCACCGTGAGCTTTGTTCTCGCGAATCATCTAGATGTACACGCGCTGAATGAGGATGCTAGGAAAAAATGCAGGCAATATCAAATTTCATGTTAGTTCTGGAGTTACATGGAGAAAGGGAATAAGCTCATTATTTTCAAGATATCTTGACAGGGACGGTGATATTTTCATTACGTATATATACATAGACACACATATGGCCATGAAAGAGCCCAAGAGCATCCGAGTACTTGGCTGACATGCCCTGCCAACCTCCCGCCAGAAGCAGTTTGCAGCCAAATTCAAGTCTCTCCTTCACCTGCTTGGCAAATCTGCCAAAGCTGCCAAGCTGAATCAATGCCCCGTCACTAGTCTTGCAAACGGACAAGCCGCCAAGCAGGTGACCTCACCTCCTCCTGCCCTGCTCCATAAACACGATCCCAGAGCACTCAACAGCCCCGGGCACGGAGTGTTCAGGGAGCTGGCCTCTGTCTAACTCCACTCAGAAATAATGTACAAAAGGATGTGAACTCTCTAAGCCTGCCTCGCCGGTGGCACTAAAAAAGTGACCTACATGAAATAGCAGAGCTGAACCACCTATACATCTGAATGTTTAAGAGTGGAGATTGTTTAGATATTCATAAGGCGTAGGTTCATATTCAGGCCTTGATTTACTGAATTATGAGAACATCGCCCTTGCAACTAAACGATTTAACATCTACCTTCGGTTTAATTACCTTTAGCAATTAAACATTAATCAAAATAAACCTAGTTTGCAGGCATTTCCCGGGTACTGCAGGAGGGTGGCCGTGCCGCTGTCATGTCAAGCTTGATTTTATGCAGCGTTCTTTTACATGAAGTGTGTAGGGTTTAATCCACACTACATGGTAATGGCCTCCTATGATCTAAAATAAAACAATTCAAAATAAAGCAAAAGCTCACAGTGGATTTTCGTAGAAAAATTACAATGTACACCTCAAAGGAGATGGAAGTGCTCCAGCGGTATGCTGAAAAGAAAAAATTCTTATGATTGACAAAAAGGCTTAATATTAACTAATGTGATGAAGTTGAGATAAAAATATCAACAAAAAAAATTCCATCATGTAGCTTTTTCACAAAATAAGAATAAAGATTTTTCAAATCATGTATCACCTTTAATGCACTTAAAGGATAGTTCACACAAAAATGAAAATTAGCCCATGATTTACTCACCTTCAAGCCTTCCTAGGTGTATATGACTATCTTCTTTCAGACGAACACAATCAGAGATATATTTGAAAATATCCTTTGTCCTCCAAGGTTTATAATGGTTGTGAATGGGTGGCTGCATTTTGAAGTAAAAAATTATGCATCCATCCATTAAAAAAAGCAATCCAAATGACTCCAGGGGGTTAATAAAGGCCCTCTGAAGCAAAGCGATTCATTTTTGTAAGAAAAATATCCATATTTAAAACTTTATCAATTCAAATAAGACGACCATACGCAGAATGCACAAATCGACTTGCACCAAATGAGTAATCCTCTGACGTGATGTATGACGCAGGATGTAGGAGTATTGTAAGCTTGGACGCCTCTCGTGGTTTAAACAAATAGGGCTGTGCAACAAATTTAAGCTCCTCTTCTCTTATATCAAAATCCTCCGAAATTTCTCTTTAAAAATGATCGTTTTAGACTTATAATCCATGACTGGTGATTTGTTTTGCTCTATCCTCGTCATTTCGCTATGCATCAGGCCAATGGATACTCTTCAGCCGCAAATCGATTCGCGCGTTCCGGAATCTAGTTATTTACATATGGATATTTTTTCTTACAAAAACGCATCGCTTTGCATCAGAAGACCTTTATTAACACCCTGGAGTCGTATGGATTGCTTTTTTTTTATGGCTTGCTGCCTTATTTTTGACTTCAAAACATGGCCCCCCATTCACAACCATTATAAACCTTGAAGGACTAAGAATATTTTTAAATATATCTCTGATTGTGTTCATCTGAAAGAAGAAAGTCATATACACCTAGGATGGCTTGAGAGTAAATCATGGGATAATTTTCATTTTTGGGTGAACTATCCCTTGAAATATCAAAAACAGTCAAAGGTTTCAAAAGTTTAATGACAAAAAGTAGTATTCAAAATATCAAATAACTTGCGATCTGTAAAGTAGTACATTAAATTGAATATTTGAACATATTTAATGTCAAAGAATTTACACAAACACAGGTTTATAAATATATACGCTTTTTCACAAAATCTGTAATTTTCTGTCCCTGTTTGGATGTTGTAAAACACCCACAGATGTAGCAGAAAAGAAAAGAAAAAAAAAACAACATCTGGGTCATGTTTGCATTTTCTTCTGTCACTGTCAGTCTAACCTTGAAATCAGGATTAGGCACAAAAAAACAACAACATTCACCTCAAAAATGGTTGCTGAAAACCAAAATGCTACAAAATATTATGTGAGAAAACGTAAGACTAAAGCAAAACTAGATCAAAACACTATTTTTGGAATCAGCACCCCAAAATTAGTAAGAAACAAGTACTAGATTTCATTCACCAAATATGATGCAGAACGGTGTAATGAGTGCACTGGTTTGAAATGCTGGATCCTACAAGATCAGAAAAAGCAAAGAAATAACAAAGATCGAACATTTCCAGCCTCTAGGCAGAATAATATATTGGCAGAATAATATATTAAAAAGGATACCCACACAGGTTAAAGGTTACAAATGATAATTACCTAGTGTTGTTGATGCAACATTAAAATACATAAGAGGATCTGTCCATGGTGCTGAAACGAGACCTTTCAGTCAATTGGTCAAGCAACATACGCTTTGTGCAGTTGTTTGCTTTAATAAAGTGCGATATTTGAAGTTAAGTGAATCTTTCTATAGAGAACTAAAAACTTTCAGGCAAGATCTGTTCTTTGTACAAATAAAAATGATGAGTATAGCATATTAAATATTCTTATGATGCTCTTCTGGTGCTTGTTTTTGTCATATTTGGACTTTGACAGTGCAGATTCACATCCACATTCACATTCATTGTATGGAAAAGAGCAGCATGGACATTCAGCTAAGCATCTCAATTTGTGTTACACAAAAGAAAGAAAATCATACAGGTTTGTAATGGAATGAAGGTGAGAAAATGATCACAGAAATGTAATATCTGATTAAACTGTTCCTTTGATACAGTCGTTTGCTTTAATAGAAATTTGTTTTTGAGAGGCAGTTGTTTGTACATTTTTATTTTATTTTGAATTTATTTTAAAAAATATATATATATTTATTTATTCATTTTTTTGGTGGAGTAAATTGAAGGGTCCTATAGGAATAATTCCTTGCGAGTTTAAAGGGGGGCAGTCAACCATCAAATTAAATCTGTGCTCTTCACTTCCAGCTGTCTATCATGACAGATGGATTTATGAAACCTCTGCAGTTCATAAACACATTCTCACCAGTGCTCGCTTTTTTTCCCAAGGATACGCTTACCTACAGGGGGTGGAGAAAATAATGGAAACAGCAAGCAATATATTAGAATCAATGAGCAGGTCTTCAGAACATCTTCCTTGTCCTTCAATGAAATGTCCAGTGATGTTTTAAACAGTTGACTGGGAAAACAAGTAATTTCACTTCATCTGGGAATTCATCCAGCTACTCTTTAATTGGTTTAGCATTGTGTGGGTAGGAATTATCTTTGCGGAATAATGAGGGAACATTAGATGACAGCAATTGCAGCTCTGTACCGACGCAGTTTGTCAACATTCAAGTCTAAAGCTTTAATTTTCATATACACGTGGTACGAAGGCAGATATTTTTTTTCAGTCTCCCCGATGTCTGTGCAATGGTATAACAAATAAGCTATGCATTTACAGAAATACATGAATAATTGAGTACAAGAATTTCAATTCTTCATTTGAATGATCTTGCTGTTGATTTTTTACTTTATGCCAGTTTTTCCTGCACCACTTTTCACATGGGTTTGCAGTCCAAACTCAATGTGATAATTATATACTCTAAAAAATGCTGGGTTAAAAACAACCCAGGTTGGGTTGAAAATGGACAAACCTAGCAGATGGGTTGTTTTAACCCAGCGGTTGGGTTAAATGTTTGCCCAACGTGCAGAGCAGTTTTATTTAACCCAACTATTCTTTAAAAATTACTATATAATATTTATTAATAAGCAATTTAGCAAATGTTTATTGTTTAATTATACATTAGCCTTATTAATAAATGTTCATTTATTACACATATTAATAAATGTTAATTTCCAACATACTTTGGGTTCATTTTAAGCAAGCAAAACAATAATTTTTAAACAATAGTTTAGTTAAATAAAAGGTTTAAACCAACCACTGGGTTAAAACAACCCAGTTGCTGGATTTGTCCATTTTCAACCCAACTTGGGTTGTTTTTACCCAGCATTTTTTAGAGTGTAGCCTGTATCTGTGAATATGTGTACTACAAAATTAAAAAATTAAAAAGTATCAAACACACAGACATATATGGATCAATGACGCGTCATTTTTTTGTCCAAAGGCCTTAATAATAATAAAAAACAAAGATATGACATCCAAAGTATGTAAGGTAGTACAACTAATATCTTTTATTGAATCCAAAAGGTTTTAATTATATTTTGCTACATATAAAGGTATTTTAAAGACTTTGAAGGGTCAAAAGGTCATTCGGTTTACTTAATTTGTGAATAAAATATTTTAAAAATGTAATAAATGTATATATTTTTTATTCTGGCATGATTATATATCAACATTGTGCAAAATAGTATTAAAATTATGTGTAGAAGTCGTCGCTTTGTTACAAGAAAGAATGTGGAAAATTGAATTTCATTGATGTCATTCGGAGTAACCAATATAGAGGGACCATTTTGGATCAAGTCATGCAGTCAATATCATGTGACAGGATGTGACATCATTCAGACACCTGCAAAGGACCACAGAGTCATGAAACAAAGTAACTAACTCTCTCTTAACTATTTGAAAAATTAATGTTTTCACTTGCTCATACGCATGTCCCGAAACATCAGGTCATTCGGTACAACCGCTATAAAACATGGAAAATGTTGTAATATTTTAAAAACTTGTACTAAATATAAAATGTTTGATTATCCTTTTGCTAGCTAGCTAGAGATCAGCCTGTTAGCACTGTTTGAAAATATCGTCATTCGGTATAACCAAAAGTGTCATTTGGTAAAACTGAAATTTTGGTTAAACCGAAAGACTTTTTTTTGTCCATCTTGTAAAAAATGACAAAAGCAGTTTTAATTTATTAAAAAAAAAAAACACACACAATCTCATTGTTAACACTTAATACAACTTCAAAATTAACTAGTCTCCATTATGTTTTTTTTATACTTTTAAAAACCTTATTCATCAGTGACCCATATGAAAAGTCTGATTCAGTCCAAATTACTAATATAAATCCATTATTTTATTTTAAAAATATACAGCACAACTAAACTAGTTTGAGTCACAAACAGTAAAATCAAAATCTTTGATACCAAAGCCAGTGATCAAATAACAAAAACTGTATCACTCACTTTCATTGTATTGAATCACCATTCATATTCAACAGAAGAGTGAAAGTTTTCTTTTGGGTAAACGACTCTTTAAACATCCTGATGGCCTGAGGAAGGAAACTTCTCATGAGGAAAATTGGCCTATTCTCCATGATACATAAAACAAATTTGCAGTGTTATGATTGATGCATCTGCAATTCAACAACTAACAATATGTACTTTGGAATATAACAAATGATCGAATTATACCTAACAAATGATGCATAATCTCTCCATCTGTATAAAGAAACCTGCTTGCCATTTCATGACTGATTCATCTGAGCTACAGTTTAGCAAGACATCCAATCCAAGGTTCGCCACTAATCATTCCAGCAACAACAACAGACTCCAATAAGGTCGGTGACCACTTGGTCACAAAGTAAAGAGGAGAGACTGAAAGAGAGAAGAAGATTTCCTTTAATTAAGTGTTGACTGAGCCAATTAGTAGCACAACAAAAAGAGACAACTTGGACAACAATTCATTGTGCTTTTGCAGGGGAGGTGAATTAATTGAGATCATGTGATGCTCGCTTGCCTGAGTGAACCTACTTTCCTACATGCACTTCCTGAGGTGATTGTGAAAGTAAGATAAATCGCTCATATTTGACATTTTAAACATGCAATCAATTTGCTTTTTCCCCAATCCTTGACAGGAAGTTGAGTGTCTGGTCGGCACACTTATCGAACCAGGGTTGTAGTGAATTGGCATGCAAAAAAATTGAGGTGCTTTATATTGTATAGTCACACATAAGCACACAAATGCATGTGACGGACATATGTTAACATTTGTTCCATTGACTGTGTGAGTCAGATGGGTGAGATTTCAGAGCGCAGAGAGGTGGAGAGATGATCGGAGGGAAGTGTGGCGGGAGATGGTGTACTGATAACACTCCGACAGCCTGCAGAGACTGATTTATAGCTCATTAGCCCTGAGGAATTAAACTCACTTCCCTTTGGCAAGCCGCATAAATTACGTTCCCTTTCCAAAACAATGCCCGCTCTGCCTAATTTCACCTCTAATGACAATAGGTGCCGTTGTGCTTCTTTTATTAAAGACATAAAACTTCCAACTTAGAAACTAGACACCGCGTGTCGCTGGACTGCATAATAAATAATACGTTTATCAATGGGGGTCATTAGGAGGTTGTATGGTATAGTACTCTTGAGAGAACTTTGAAAGGAAAAGTTTAACATTTAGACAAACTTTTACTTAGTTTCATAAAGAATGTGAAATCACAATGTTAGCTTGTTTTACTCTCTCTACTGCACATACTGACAAAAATGGATCATTTCTCATCCCCTCTCTAACCCAACTTTCCTGTCCACTCACCACTTAGCCATAAAGGCAAAAACCCCTTCAAGAAAAAGCTGAAACATAACATTTATTACAAGGTATTTTAATACACAAATATAACTTTCGATATTACTGGAGTTCAAACAGAAAAGGTCCCATTAACTTTAGACTCGCTCAAAAGGCAAAAAACTATAAGTAAAAACAAAATAAATAAAACAAATAAACAAACAAATAAATATTAGTAGTAGTAGTAGTAGTAGTAGTAGTAGTAGTAGTAGTAGTATTGATTTCTTTATTTTAAATAAATTATATTATATTATATTTAGGGCTGTCAAAATAACGCGTTAATTTTGATTAATTAATCTGAGAAAAAATAACGCGTTTAAAAAAAGTAACGCAGATTAATCCATTCCGTATTGACCTTTCAACCTGGAGCCGTTCTAGCCACCATTCGACTGTAAAAGGAAGGAGGGAGACGACTGCTGCGCTGACGGACAGAACGAGCAGAGCTCCTCCCTCGTGCGCGCGAGCTCTCTTCAAAGTAAGCACCGTCTTTGCACTCTCTCTACCTCACATATAATACTCTAAATCAACTGACACAATGCTAAAAGTTCATAAGACCGAATCCATGTTTCACGAGGCGCATTCGGAGAATGTTTTTCCTGAATAACCGCTGTGTGTGAATAGTGCTCAAAAAAACGTCACCTCATCTTCTCTGACAGGCGCCCTGCACGTGCAGCTGACATAAACCACACTTTCAGTAAAACAAAAAGAAAATTCCATCCAGTGGTGAAGTGTTTTCTGTGTTGACAAATCTTTTGCGATGTCCTAATAACAGTCGCGATTCACACGCAACGCGTCAACGTCCGCTAATGTCCAATTCGCGACCTAATGACTCATTTGAACAGATTCATTTTAATGAATCATGACAACAACTGATCTGTCCACACGGTCTATAATGAATCATTTACTCGAACAACTCTGAAGTGAGAACATAAGTGTGCTTACCCCATTTAGCAAGAGTGGTTAGTAAAATTAGCCTTAATAATCCACAGTATTTTCAGGTTATTTAAATGACAATGTTTAGTAAATTAGGCCTACCTATAAAATCAGTTAGTTTAGACTGGAGTGAGGTGAAACCAGAACAAAGCAAGTTGTTGTTAGCTAGGTGCATTCAATTGTATATGGTAGAAAATTATATTATTAGTTAATATAACTTCTAAATGCTACTTTTTAATACTTTTCAGGTTTAGCAAAAAAGCATCTTCTCTTACAAAGCTATAAAATCACTTTTTTTTTTTTGCAAAGAGGGCAAGAAAGAATTACAGTGAGAGTGTCGGGTACTTTATTGTCAGTATCGGGCTCGCAGATCACGTGGGTAGGGCACTTTTTACTGTTTGTGTGGATGACCATGTCTGTCACCACCGAAGACCATTTCAGGAAAAACCCTGCATTGATTCATTTGAATTGAAATATTTAATACTTTCACAGCAAAAATTATGTATGCGATTAATTTAGATTAATTAATCACAGAGTATGTAGTTAATTAGATTAAAATTTTTAATCGATTGACAGCCCTAATTATATTATATTATATTATATTATATTATATTATATTATATTATATTATATTATATTATATTATATTATATTATATTATATTCGATATTACTGGAGTCATAAGGAAAAAGGTCCCATTAACTTTAGACTTGCTCAAAAAGCAAAAATAAAATTAAATAAAAATAAATATATATATAAAAAAAAAAAAACAAATAAATAAAACAAACTCTTTGGCTTACTGATGTGAATTGTACAATAAGGCCGTGTGTCTACCAAAGCGTTTTTAGCCAGCTGAAAACGCTAGGCGCTCTGCTTAAAACGCCTATCTGTGAGCGCTTGAGAGCGTTTTTATTTCCGTTGAGATGCTTTGTTGCTATGATATGGAATATCCGCGGCAACTGTTACTTATAACTGATTTTGCAGGTAATTTGTTTCAGACTAAAAATGTCGACACAATGTGTAATTACTTGCTATGTATGTTCGGAGACCAGCAATATTAATTTCTCATCCATTTTGTTCCGTTCTCTGCTTGTTAATGTCATTGTACAGAAAGAATGTTGTGACAGTTGGAAGGTGTAGTATTTGTCCCGCCCCTCCTCCACTCTGATTGGACAGCAAGCTAAAAAGTGACAGTGATGAGCGCAGCGTTTTACTAAAAGTTTAACATTCTTCAACTCGAGGCGACCGGTAAAAAACGCCGAGCTCTCAGCGCTTGAGCGTGAAAAAGACGCTCAGCGCCTCGCTACGCTCCTGGCATTTAAAAAAACGAGGCGATCCCATTGAAAACAATTGAAAAAGTATGCTAACAGCTGGAAAAAACGCTTTGTTTTAGAAGCTAGCAGACTGTTCAAACTCACACTTCTGTTGTTGTAAAGTTTGCATGGTTCATGACATCAAAATCTGCAAAAATCAGAAGACTTGTGTCTTAAAGTCTGCAAAATCCTCTAGCATAGCTGTATTCTTTGTTCTCAGAGTTACGTCTCTGAAATATTCAGTGATTATTACATTTGAATCAGTGGCATAGCATCTGGGCATGCAAGGTATGAATGTGCAAATGGGCCCGGGTGGATTGGGGGCCCGCTATTAAGGGCTTAACCCCAAAATATACTTCGGGCGTCCGCGCACCATCCGCATCGCAAAATTTCTGTCATCAGGAGGGTTCGCGGACGTCCGCACTCCCCGTCAGCGTGCAGCCCAGGTTTTGTGATTGCACGGACAGTGTGTGTACTGTACAACAGCCCATGCAAGAGTGAATTGAGCGCTTGAAAACAAAAGTCCACTAAAAGTCCACGCCGAACGCATCTTTCTGCAGCCAAATACTTTCAAAGGCTTGCACTCACGCACGTCTGTGCGCGAGACAGAACCCGTGTACATATGTTCAGAAAAATGAAGTAGCTATAATATAAGGAGCCCTGGACATGACGTGCAGGGAAAAAATAGTAGGCTAAATCATGCGCACAATTTGCTAATTCATTCCCTCAATTTACTAAAACGTGTGCACGATTTACTATTTCGTTCCCTCGATTTATAAATCATGCGCAATCGAGGGAACAAAATAGTAAATCGTACACACGATTTAGTAAATCGAGGGAATGAAATAGTAAATCGTGCGCACGATTTAATTTTTTTTCTTGCATGTGTGATGGAAATATTTTATGTCAACATGAAATGTACAGAAAATGCAGGCTAAGGATGCTCAGGTCAAAGACCAGTCACATGATTAGCTTAGATCATTACAAACCAATCACCAGAATAAATCACAGTGATGAAGACATTGATTTTTACTCAACTGTAAGACTTAAATGTGCATGTATCTTTCTATTCATTGAGACTCACTTGGTTGTTGTGACCAGTGATCTCCCGGCCGTAAATAAAACTTCATTTCTACAAAGAGCAACTTGGAAGTCGTGTCAGGTATATGCTGCGCAGCTAAATAGAAGATCCTACGCTCAAAAGACAACAAATGTAACAGCCAAGTGTGATTGAGGTAGTGAGGAAGAGAAGTACTAAAGATTCTATGCTCAAAAGACAACAAATGTAACAGCCAAGTGTGATTGAGGTAGTGATAGTAGCTTCTTGACAGGACGCCGTCACCATACTTCAGGGAAGTATTGTATTGTATTGTAAGTATTCAGGAATTCAGGGAATTACCACGAGATACTGTAGAATTTTATTAACAACTAGGAGTTGTTTAAATTGTCAGTGGTGAAGTCAGATTTGTATTGAGAATTTCCACGACACATGTCATGTGCGGGGCTCTGTAATAATAGACATAATGTTGTCAATAACTTATACAACTTATCTACAGTATCTTAAATGTACTAAAAATCATTATGAATCTAAATAAATGGACCATAAAATGGTCCATGCCATGTCAATGATCTATTGTATTTGACCGGTATTCGCTTTTCTGTCATTTTTACAGTGGGTTTCTGAAACTTATGCATGCAGTAATGTAAGTAGTAAAGAATAAATGAGTCACATTGGTTTTCGGAAAAAATTACTAGCCTAAGTCTGCACTACTGCACAAGATGTGAATAAATGTAACATACACTTGCAGAATAACAGAATAATTAATTCATAACTGAAATAATCTTCGGACTCATCGCATCTCAAATGATGCTCATTCTGAAATTTCAAAGCCAGAGTCGAATCGGTTGAATTCAAACGTTGACTGTTTTGAAAAGCCGTTTTTTTTAACATTTTTGAAATAGATCCGCAATGCAAAGTCATAATGATGGAGGAGCGCATTTAGTACTGTAGTGCTGTTGTTGTCATTCCTAGAAATGTTTTCTACCATTTTTGTCTGCATGTTAGTGATGATATCTTATTCATATTAAAGTACTGGGACTCATTCGCATAAGACGCACATCCCCGCCGAAACCGAGGGGGGCCTGTAAAAAAATATTTTGCATATGGGCCCAGGGCTGACTTGCTATGCCACTGATCTGAATGGAGGGAAACTCTGACTACAAAGCATCGAAACAGCTTCTGTTAATATCTGCAGAATGAAATGCTCCATAATTTAAATGAGTTTACACACCAAAATAAACTGCAATACGTCTCAGATTTTATGCCAGTATTAAAATGTCTGGCTTGCCACACTACATCTGAAGTGAAGAACTGAAGCTCTGAATTTGTTAACTATAGCATGAGAGATCTGATATTCTGATTGACAAGATTAGTGGATGTGTTTTGCTGTTTAAACACCTTTATAACGATTGAGTTAGTTGAGCTATAGTTGAGTACGCTTACATGTTCTTAAGATTATCTGAAGAAGTACTTAAGATGAATTTTTGTATATTAAGTACAAAATTAGTAGCCTACACGAAAATAGAGCACTTTAAGTACATTATATAAATTTACTTTTTTTGCACCTGGGTCAATCTGCTTGTAAGCACATCATTCTCTATAGGGCACAACTGATTGGTTCTTGATGTATCAGTAGCCAATGAGCTCGCTGCTCATTTGCTGTAGCAGTGCAGCTCGCTTTCAGTAACCCTCCACCTTCCCCAGCTCCACCTGTATAGATTTGATATGGGTAATTCATTTATGCTATATTGTACAGCAGCAGCAGCATGTCTTACTTGCTCACAGCAGCGTGTCACATATGTATCAGCAGTAACAAGACCTGTACTTACTCTGCTTGCAGCAAAAACCAACAGCAGCAGCAATAACAGCAGCAGCAGCAGCAACAGATCTATTCTGCATTGTCATATCCATTACCATGTCAAACACTTGTCATGACAGAAATGCACAAAAAAAAATCTAGAAGTCCATTTTTAACACCGCCCATGCAATTAAATAAGGAAAAAACACTAAAAAGGCCAATAATTACCACAAAACTCCCATTTGTTTGATTGCTGTGGCATGCTGGGTAAAGTTGCTGAACACAACTCTGTAAAGGTCAGGAGACATTACTGTGGACGGAAAAGTCTCTGAATCTATTTTCTGCTCTATTTACAGTCAATAAAATGTTAGCGCACAAGCCAGAGGATCACTTGAGCTATTTGCACTGATGAGAGGGTGCATTTCACATCACATGACTGAACTTCTCCTGAACTCGGCACGGCGCCTGCAAATCACTGTCCTTGTAGAGTCTCAATGAATATCTTATGAAGTTAATCGCTGAAGCACTTCGTAAAATTAAAAGATGCCGAGGCAATATAATACAGCTATTTGCATAATGTGCCAATTTCTCTTTGTAAATAGTGAGAGCTGATTTGCAATCTCCCATGAGCATCTGTCATAGCCCCTGTACTCCAGTCAAGAATTCACTCGGGAGGCCAAGAGACACAATTATCTGTCATTTTTTTCCAGGCAGGTTTATTCGCTGTTCTGTCATCCACTGTCCATTTGGATTTGCTTTTGTTCACTGCATCGATTTTGTACACACACACACACATGCACACACTGCGACACAATCCGGTCACAGGCAATGTGCAAATGTCTCCGACAGGCCATACGAGATTCATTTATGTGCCAATAGAAGGGCCATTTGAAACTTTTATTGTGCCATTAATAATAAGTGAGAGATGGAGAATTCAAGTCGTGGAACTTTGTAATGCAACAGCTCACGGGTAATAAAACAGAAATTCCCCGCACTAAAGGGTCAAACAATAGCTACCTTATCAGCTCCTGCTGTGTAAAGCACAGAAGTATGAGAATTAATCATAGATGTATTTCACAAACGCCTCTAACGGACGGCGCACCATCTCTCAGCTCAACTGCCTGCTGGAACAAAACACCGCATCGCTCTATACAAAGAGATGGGAGCCATTAAAGAAAAAGAAAGGAATGAGAACATGGAAGGAAGGAAAGGACAGCTAATTCCACTGAGATGGAAAATCCAGTCTGAAATAATGGCAGCTTGGTTTGTTAAATGACAATTAAGAAGTGTCACAGCAGCATGAGTCATAACAACAGATGAGCTTCCAGTGTTACAGGTGTTTTAATTCACAGTTTTACCAAGTTCTATCTATTTATGAAGCTCTAATGGTTCTATGTGTTTGTTCATTTAAATGCAAGGCATAATTAATTATGACATTTATGACATTAATCACAGCAAATACAAATCGAGTAAGTACCGACTACTACAGTAACAGGAAAAGAAATGTAAATCCTATGGATTTAGTTGGATTGATGCATATACTGGTAAAATAAAGTGTTCTCAAAATGGGGTTCTCATGAACAGGGATATTGATTATTGATTATTATTATTTAGGGGTGTAACAATGCATAATTATATTGAAATATCACAATTTAAAAATTCGAACGATATGTATAATTGATGTAAATGATATAATTTGCGATATATAGTTTTATCCAAGGCTCAACTTACTGTATTTATAGGTATAATTCACCCAAACATGTAAATTCTGTCATCATGTATTCACCCTCATGTAGTTTCAAACCTATAAGACTTTCGTTCAACTTCCAAAAACAAATGAAGATTTTGAGAAATTTCTGTCCCTCCATTTAAAGTCCATTCGTCTAAAACTTAAAAGATCCAAAAATGTCATAAAGTCATCGTAAAAATAAATAATTGCATGATCTAATCCACATGCGTGGCTTGTCTATGTGAGAGATACAACTAATACCTGCATCGAAAGCGAGAGTACTGCGTGAGGGAAAAAATTCAAGTTTCAGTCCTGATAATAATAATATTATTATTTTAATAATAATAAAGTAAATAATAAAAAATAAATAAAATAATCTTCTTTATTTTTGCCTAAAATATCGCAATAAATTATTATTATAATTATAAAAAAAATTATTATTATATAAAATATCATCATCATCATCATCATCAATAACAATGTTATTAAAATATTAATAAAATAAAGCATATATTTTTTCCATGTATAAAGACACTTATATTTGGGCTGCACGATATATCTTTTTAGCTTCGAAATCGCGATGTGCGCATCTGCGATAGTCACATCGCAGGATTTGCGATGTCTAGTATAGGGATCATTATTCCATACAGACTAGACACCACGGTTCAAAATGCACGTGATTCTCAGATTAATTGCAAAGTATGAACATCATACATTGAAAGTTTATCATTTTAATGTGTTTTAGATCCTGTCAGTTTAAACATTCAAGCAATTTTAAAACATTTTAGCATACAAAGACATGAAAGAGAACTCGATTCTGGACATGCGGTTGTTTTCTGTGCGCGCGCACACAAACAAAGTCGCACAGATGCATGTTAACTCCAAATTCCTTTCTCTTCAGCGTCTATTTGTGCCTGAACAGACACATACATGCAAAAAAAATAGTCAAAAATGCACGTAAACCATTGAGTATCCTTATGCTTATGGCTTAGTGAACTACTACTTCTGAAGAATATGCAGTGTTATTTTACATTATTCAATTTCTATACCTGAATACTGTTAGACTTACCTGAAAAATATAAAGCACTATTTATTTCATTTATATTTTGTTCTATTATATTTACCTATGCTTGTAATCTATTCATTATTTTTTATGCAAATTCACTCACCTACAAAATCACCCCAATCATCCTAGAATGATTAATTCTTTCCAAATAGATCTATTCAAGTCATCTGGTGAATTTTTTTCATATCGCAGAAAAACAAAATATCACAATGTCAGTTTCGTGCAGCCCTAATTAATACAGTGAAAAATAAAATAATAATATTAATAATAAACTAAAATATTAATATAATTTTAATATTAATAATATTATAATATTAAAGCAGCTATATGTTTCCATGTATAAAGACTCAATATACATTTATATTGTGAATAATAATAATAAATAACATTATTAATATATTTATGGTGTCCCACAAAAGAATCATCATATATGGTCGTCTATGAATTTAAAAAGTCTCAAGAAAGCCATAACCATATACAAAGACATTCTGCTTAAATAACACATTTTCATTCGTTTTTCATTTTCTTCAGTTTTGTACAGAGGAAATCCATACAAATCCACATATTTTTTGCCTGCGACTGTGTGTGACATACTCGTGGTGTTCTGGATCTGTCATGGATGAGATCCCCTCAGTTTAGCTGCTTATTACTCCTTGTGATTTGGCTTACAGCTATGGAAAGCTTAGACTTCCTAGCTCTCTGTTGTCCAGGAAACAGCAACTGACATGCAATCAGTGCAGAGTTATTCAAGACACTCATAATAAATGAATCAGATAGCACTGCCAGATCCAGTTGAATACTTTAACAGCATTACACTTAAAAAAAACAACTATAGTTGAAAATCAGATTGGTTTGAAACAAAATCTTCCATAATGCCGGGATTCAGCGTCATATTTAGCGTGTCAACTGAGCATCATAGACATTACATAATGAATGTTTATGATGATAACAAAAGGTTACATGTAGAGGTTACAACAGCTGCAGATCGGCAGATGTACTGCTGCGATATGCATATTAAACATGACAGAATCACATGTATGCTAAGCTAAGTTTGTCTCTCCTCTGTCTGGGTAGATTACAGGGGGACTGGACCACTGCCAACACTGCCAGGTGACCGCTGACCACACACTGACACAGCGAGAGAATAAAAAAAGTGAGTTTATTACTCTGCCTTATTTCGAATCTCTGCGACCATCTGCGAAACTGGAGTCTATGTGGCCTATACGCCCCCCTTTCCAAAAACTCATTTACCCTAATGCTCCTAAATCCAGCATGGATATGCCTGCTGGTCCCTGTGCATACACCGCATGTCATTCATGGCTGTGCCACAGCAGGAAGTAAATTCAATAACAGGGGGCCCTTTCAACATATTGATTAGCCTTTTCATCTGATTCCATTATGAATAATTAGTCTTCCCACGTTTGATTCAATACCCGGCCCGAGGTTTATTCAAAGAGCCGTTTAGTCAGACATTTTTTAAAGGATGTTTATAGGTAAGATGGCTTTTAGGGGTGTGAATAGTTCTCCCTGCGAAAAGATTTAATCTAATTATATGTGTTATTTTCATTTGCATGTAAGAATGGCACGGTGTCTGTGCAATTGAAAGTACAGGAATGGGTTTTCCAGTCGTTTTGCTATCGATTTGTATTTTAAGCCGTATTGAAAGAAATGACTAAGCCTGAGGAGGCTTTTGGCATCACTTGAAATTTCATTAGGGCTGTTTGTCGGGAGGCTGTGTGGTTGGGAATCATTTGTGTATGCGTTGAGGTGTGTGTGTAATAGCATTAGAGCTCTACTGGCAGCACCACTGGGCTCCCGTAACTGACTGAAAGAAATGGCACAGGAAATAAAAGCTCTCGTGACGAAGAAGTGCAACAATGACCTTTCTGCCCTTTCATTAAGACTAGCAACACAACTTTTGCTGATGTTTGTGCTAACGCTTCAAGCACATGGCCATTCAAAAACCCTCAGATTTTTGAGCCATTTGATTGTTTTGGCTTCTGAATGCCATGTCTAAAAAAACTTGTTTTAGTCTTTGAAAAAATTAATAATATTGTAGGTAAAAAATAAATAAATAAATGATTCATGAATCACGTATTCACATGTCTAAACTTGGTCAGTCCAATCATGCCACACTTTCGACAGAGCATTTATATAAAAAAAAATGCAGTTATCATCGACTCAAGAGAAATTTATCCATACAATAAAAAGGTATTGTAACGTTCGGGTGTGAAATGAACAAATGGAGGAGTGGATCTACGTGCAGGAGCAATTTAATAATAAGGCTCAGAAAAGAAACACAAAGCACAACATACAAACAAACGTTAACGACTCATGACCAAGAATAAACACAAGGACTATAAATACACAGGGAAAATCAACTAAACAAGGTTATAAGGGGGTGTGGCAAATAGAAGCACCTGGAGAACTTAATATGAACTATAAAGCAAAAACCAACATAACATAAGAGTGGGAATTTGTGAAAGGTATGATGTTCAGTAGCAATTTTGCTTGTTTTGTTTTTTTTAAACATATAAAAAATAAAATATTAAAATACACATTTAATATATTCACTAAATACATAACATCTAGGCCCATTTCAAAAATATAATACACCATATACAGTATTTACTGTAATAAAAATAATGCAAGCTATTGCTCCTGGGTCATTAAAAAATATATATTTTTTGACAGTACTGCTTTAAAATGTATTAAAATAGAAAACAGCTATTTTAAATAGTAATATTTCACAATATTACTGTTTCTATGTATTTTTTATCAAATAAATGCCTTGGTGAGCTTAAGAGACATAAAAAAAAAAATAAAAAAAAACAACTTACAGACACCTTACTTGAATATTCTTTTTTAAATGTATAACAAAAAAAAAGAAGAATCTATATGATAGCTTGAGAATCATACGGAATAAAAATTGCAACAATAACAACGAAAAAACTAATGTGTATTAAAACTGCCACTGGTTCCCCCTAAAATAGGAGCACAATGAATCTCCTAAGAATTCTAATTGTGTGTAAGTGCATGTGTATAATTTTAAATATGTGTTATCTGTGTGCCTAAAATAGAAAATAGATAACACACCTTGAAGGCACATAATCACCCAAAATGAAATGACTGCAAAAGGTAACAGTTCCCTCTGCATGACAAAAATGTCTTCTTGTAGTCTATATCTTGCACATTTATGCATGGATACACATATTCAGCTCAGATTTATGTTCAGCGATGCTTGAAGCTCAAAGACATCTCTCTTCTTACACAAGATGGAAATTACATCACAGACAATCTTGTTCCATGCGCTGTGCATTAAAAATACACATCCCTCTGAAACTACCTGCTTTTCACATCAGTATTGGTAGAAGTGCACAAGACAAATTAAGTACTATAGAGTGACTCTGGGAAACAAAACTGTGGTTACAAGATAACAGAACGAACTAATGAGCTCTTCCAAGGAAGAGCTAATCATTGGATTTGCCAAAGTTTGCCAGGTTCATGTCACTGATATGAGACCAGTTTCTCACTTTCTTCCTCTATTGATCCTTGTAAAAGAGTAAAAACAAATGGTGCAAAAGATAGAGTGGGAGAAATGTCTTTATCTGTGATCAATAATCCTATCGCCGCACTTCTGCAAACAATAATGTCACGCCTACAATTCCACTGAAGTACTGGAGAGACCTGAAAAGCTGGACACTTCAGAGATTTAAAATGCTATTTAATTCACTTGTGTGTTTTTACAGACACATACATACTGAAACATTATTTTTTTTTTACATTAATAAAATGCTTTTTTTTAGAAAGTTGATGAGCACACCAATAACTACACCGCAGGATAAATACTTTCATTTCAATTGTCCCACCAACCCTTTATGTAAAATTGTTCCTTACTATATTTATGAGCATGTCAGGCTCCAAGGCACTTTCTCGCTGACAAAATGAAAAATAAAGAAAGTGAGGAATACCAATGTCACGGTAAATTACTTCGTGATTGAGATGCCATACCACTGTACTCACATGAAAGTGAAAATGTTCAGTGTTCATCTTGAATGGCTTCTGCAACTGATTCTCTTGAAGTCAGTGAGAGGAGTAAACCGGTAACCAAATCACTGAACTCATTCAAATGTGCATCAGACAATAGGTATGAGGTATGTGAACACCTTCCAGTGGAAATTTCAATATCAATATATTATGCACAGCAAAATAAAAATGAAAGGACACACAATATATTGGTACTATATGAGGCAATGACAGAGATTTTTTTTTTTTTAATAATAATGGTCCTGGGGTATGATGTATGATTCTTGTTCCCAGTGTGTTCCCAGTGTCAAATCCCGGACGAGCCCCCAATATTTTTACATTTTGATTACCTTTGCCATCATCTAGTGCTCACATAAAGTTAATCTTTAAAAACACAAATAAATAAAGTTAATAACACTGTTAAATGTAATATTTAGCAAACCTCCAAATGAATATCCATTTTTCATGCAGTACATTATAAGGTTGTAAAACCTGAATAGGTATCACCTGTAGCATTTAAAATGATTTATTTTAGTGTTTTATTTTGAATTTATTTAGACAAAATAGCATAGAATTTAAATATTGTTCATTTACCGGCCAAAATTTTAATATCTGGGCATTTTTTCTCATTGAATATTCCTGTTTTAGTTGGAAATGTGTCACATTACAGAAGTAAAAATGGTGGTGATGGCGAACAGCATTTCTCATTGATTTTAAGAGCCCACTTACATTTGGTAAACACATGGAAGTAAAAAGGAAAACTAATGACCCTGAAATACCAAAATGAGACATCTCTTAAAGTGATTGTTATGAGCTCACTTTTCATAAAAGGCCAGATATTTAACAAAGATATAAGGGACCAATTTGTGAAGAGTGCCAAATGTTATCTTGAACATCAGCCAGCGAGCTCATTACAAAAGCTAATGCAATCTACTGACATCACTGTACTCATCGAATTGTCAAAGCCGTTGCTCTCAAAACCCTTTTGAAAAAATTAACAATAAAAGCAACCAAACTAGAGCAATACCTCAGGCAGCATTATAATTTATCAGGAGAATAAGGACAGAAGTGAAACCTAATAACACAACTAATTGTGTGGTGTAGAACATTCAATCAAATAATCAGAGTGTCTCTAATTTGATGACTAGGAGGCAACAACAAATTTCAGGTCACCTTGAAAACACCAAAACTGCATCTCAAGAGGTTTCTGTAAGTAACCGCAGGGGAAGCACTTGCTCCATTCTAACATACTGTCACTTAAAAGGATAGTTCCCTCAAAAATGAAAATTCTGTCATCGTTGACTCACGCTCAAGTTGTTCCAAACCTGGATGAATTTCTTTCTTCTGTTGAACACAAAAGAAGATATTTTCAAGAATATGGGGAACCAAACAGTTGAGTTGATGGGCCCCTTTGACTTCCATAGCATTAAAAAAAAAAAAAAAAAAAAAACTACAGAAATCAATGGGTCCATCAACTATTTGGTTACTGACATTCTTCAAAATGTCTTCTTTGGTGTTCATCAGAAGAAAGAAATTCATTCAGGTTTGGAACAACTTGAGGGTGAGTAAATGATGACAGAATTTTCATTTTTTGGGTGAACAAGTCCTTTAATAGGACATATACAACTTCCTTTATCTGTCTCTCACTCTCAGCCAGTGGATGAATGGGGCCTGATGTAAGCAGCCTGTCAAGAAGTTATGCAGATGTGGCATCCGGTAATACATGTCACTGTTGTGTCTGGGTGAGAAAAAGGAAGAGTCAATGTGGACTTATTATCCTAGGCAATGGGCGCTGCAAGCCAGACACTGACTGACAGTGGAAAGGCAATACTTCAGTGTGTGATCATAACTCAAACACATGAAACCAAACAAACATCTCACCGCAGTTCAGCGAGAGGACAACCGCAGCAACAGTGCAGGCAATAAAAATACTGAGTCCAGGAATGCAAATAACACACAGAGGATACACACAATGATACTGCCAGACCATCTTGTGTCTGCTTCACAAATATGCAGCCAACAAAGAAAAGTTAAATTAAGTAAAAATTATTTAATGGTTAATTAAAATTGAAGCAAAACTAGATAATATTATTTATTTTTAAGATTTTAATCTTTTTGAAGAAAGTCTCTAATGATTACCAAGCCTGCATTTATTTAAACAAAAATACAGTAAAATAAAAAATATTGTGAAATATTATTACAATTTAAAATTAATGGTTAATTTTAAATATAAAAATAAACCATTTTCTATTTTAATGTTTTAAAGTGTAATGTATTATTCAGCAGCCATTACTCCAGTCTTCAGTGTCACCTGATCCTTCAGAAATCATTCTAATATGCTGATTTGGTCCTCAGGAAACATTTCTTATTATTATCAATGTTAGTCCTAACAGTTGTGAATTGTTTAAAGAATAGAACATTTAAAAGAACAGTATTTGAAATAGAAATCTTTTGTGACATTATAAATGTTTTTACAGTCAATTTTGATCAATTTAATGTTTCTTTGCAGTGCATGGATGAAAGACCTGATCTGTCATGTCCTGAGGGACGGGTTTTGCGGTCTCACCCTCAATAACACCCTCGGAAGCTCGGATGGAAGTTAAAAAGGAAGGAAGAAAGGAAGCTCGGAAGGAGGGAAGCAAGAAAGCTTGGAAAGAAGATAGAAAGGAAGTTTGAAAGGATGAAAGGAAGCAAGGAAGGGAGGAGGGAAGGGAGGAAGGAAGGAAACTCGGAATGAAGGAAGCAAGGAAGGAAGGAAGCCAGGAAGGAAGCCAGGAAGGAAGCAAAGAAGCTCAGAAGGAAGCAAGGAAGCTCAAAAGGAAGGAAGCAATGAGGCTTGGAAGGAAGGAAGCAAGGAAGGAAAGGAGCTCAGAAGGAAGGAAGGAAGCAAGGATGCTCAGAAGCTTGGAAGGAAGGAAGGAAGGAAGGAAGGAAGGAAGGAAGGAAGGAAGGAAGGAAGGAAGGAAGGAAGGAAGGAAGGAAGGAAGGAAGGAAGGAAGGAAGGAAGGAAGGAAGCAAGCAATATTCCATTGCAAGAAGACAATATTATAATACATTTGTTATTCAACCAAATGGGCAAAAAAAGTTATTTAGTGTACGGTATGTGAAAGCACATAAAAATACCATGGCATGCAGTAAGGGGCATTAGTTGAGGAGCTTGCAACACCATCCTGAGGCAATTAACTTGGCCTTTGAACACTGAAAATGATGTTCAATGTGAAAAACCATTAAAATAAAGAACAAACATGGAATAAATGCAACTCAGTGTGATCCCAAATATTACACTGCATTATACACCCACACATAAAACACTTTAAAATAAACTTTAAATGTTACAACAGCTAGGAGTGATTTTTCACCATTACTGGAGCTAAAACTAAAAACTTCCCTGAATGTGCAGTTTTATATCTGCATGTTGTTTAAATGGCATAAAAAAATAATTTAATTAAAAATATTCTCCAAAAAATAATTCTAATAAATATATTTTAGATGCCCTTTGTGAGGCATCCCTATGTATTGTATAACTGTTTTTTGTTCCCCTGCATGCAAAAAAAGTAGACATTATTTGTTATATATTTATGTAATAAGCAAAACTATAGTCTTTCTTAGGATGCTGCTCCTAGTAACTTTAAATTGAAAAGATGCTCTGGCTTGCAGGCCACAGGTGTTTAGGCTGCTGGCAAGTGGATCCAAAATGTATTCCGAAGTCCTGTAATTCAAATCTCTTCTGGAGAAAGTGATTTTGGTTCCACTTGGGAACGTTTAGCAAATCTAATGCTTAAAGGGGCCCAAAATCACATGAGGTTCAGGACTTCAAAACTGCAGATGAAAACACCTAAGGTATAAAAGTTTGATGGCTAAGAAAGTGACACATCCCAATTGCACAAACAATTCTTCACATAATAATCCCTGATCATAGTCTACCCAAGCATATTAATGTGTGTTGATAATGTAAAACAGCACTTTACACTGCTGCTCTTACAGTCTAATCACATAAACATTGGATTTAATGGAGAGTGCATTTACATTGAGTCTTACAAATGACAGAATGACTGAGAAAATTAAATTAACTTTGTGTATGTTAACAGGTTTGGATGGATATGGATTGTGTGGGGTGTTTTTGACGTTTCTTTTTTTTTACTTTCCCATTTACGTGATCCAACATTCAAAACTGACTCAAAAATAATACAAGATGATGGATCTCTGTAACCGCAGGTAAAAGGTAAATAAAGTGTGCATCATACAGGATGTGACTCATGGACACAAATTAGGGCAGCATAAAAGCATGAGCCTTTGCTGGACTTTCTCACTTTGTCCATTTTATCAAAGAACACAATTCTTACAAAAAGCTCAATGGTGCTGTTTATAAATACATTTAAGCTCACAAGCCAGGGAACAGTAATGGAAAAGGGAAGCCTTTCAGACCGTTTAGATCAGAAGATAAAATTGCAGTCTGCCATCCGGTTTCGGTCTACTTTGTTTGTGCATTATGACTGTTGGGTTTTGCTCCAAGCGCAGAGACATTCAATCATTTTCATTCATAAAATGCTAGAGTTCAGCAGTCAATTGGACTGTTGTAATTTACATGCACCCTCTTTAAGTATAGTCCACAGACTCAAAAAATGATCTTAAATCCTCTTTAAATATCAAATAGCACAAATACATTTTTGGTCTGTGTGCCCAAACTCACATTTAATGAAAATATCACAGGTTAAGACTGAAAAAAGGTCAAATATTTGCTCTAATTAGCATTTAACTCTGCTTCTGTGGAACATAGCCTGGCCTTAAACTTCATTGGAGCATCAGTTGAGCTGAGATCATGCATAGGAAGAGAATCTATGTTCACTCACAGCTATTATTTTTTTCCATATTTAAGAGAGAGTTACAAACCTGCTCGCTACTTCCATGGGTCCTTCACAAATTGGTATATGATGCAACTTCCTGTCTTTAAATGGATTTCAACATGAAAGTCCCAAAGTGGTAGTTTTTTGATGGTCGCACCACATGATATTTCATAAAATGGACATCATCAGACAAAGTTTGTTTGTATATTATGATTACGAATTGCTTTGCAATTTTGTACAGGATTACAAAACACATTGGAAATCATGCCAAACAGTGCAGAAGACATTTCCAAAACAGAAGTTATGGCCGGACGGTCGCACCACATGATGTTTTGACACTTTAAATAACAGAAAATTACAGATAACTAATGTTTTTTGTAAAGTTAAAGTGAGTACATGCACAGGAGAGGTACTACATATATATGGTATCTTTTTATGCATTTAAACCAAATTTTAACCCATCTTTCGGACAGAAAATGTAGGCGTCACATCATTGACACATATACGATTCTTTGCAGCCTTTAGCCACAACGCGCTGGATCCTTCACTGGAAACTGAAAGTAACTCCCACTAAACGTTTATTCTTTGAATTCTTGCACCCAGGAACAATAAAGGTCGACACTATTAGGACTAAAAGTTTGCTAAGAAGTATTCCTACTAAAGCAAGGCGGTATTTGACTCTAGTAAGCGCATCCTTAGCAGACTAGTGGGAGTTGCCTTTGCAACATTCCCAGTGAATTATGGGTGTTGAAGTTTTCCTGTTAAGGGAAGAGAACAGCCTTATTTTTCTGTTTTCTCTAGTCAGATAGCACTGATTTCAAACATTTTTGCCTTTCTACTGTATTTTGCCAGCAGTGAAGAACCCCTTTAAGTATACAGTACAAACACTTAAACAAATATTTCCAAGTGGAAATATTTTATGTTTTTAGGTTTAAAGTTAAAGAACACTACTTATTGTTCAAAATGAAGACTTCCACACTTTTTGGTTATGAAATGTTAGGGAAACACGTTTATACATGTTTACACCTGTGTGAGCTATTTGAAGAGAAACGAAGTTCAAATATTCACTAAAAATCAACTTGGCACAAGTTGTTAAAAGTCAAACAAGGCAAGAAAAGTGAAGCAACTGGGTTTGGTATTTTATAATTTATTCACTTTTTAGGGCCACTGCATTACAAAGTACTGGGAATGTAGGGCCAAAAATGTGCATCACTGGAGGGATGTGAGGAGAATGAAGCTTGCCAGGGAGGCTTTGGAAGGGCCAGCAGGAGCCCTGCAGGAGGAAAAACACTAGCAGCGATAAATCCCGCTAATGGTTCATTATTTATTTCACACATGCAAGACAAGTGTCAGAAACAAAGTTTCGCTAAGCACTCGGCCAGGTGGTCCTGAAATAAATGAAAGTGATTATGTTTGGTGTTTATACTTGGACAAGCTTTTTAGAAGAAATTATTTGCCTATTATAATGAAAAAACATGCTAGGAGAGATAGCGGAGATAGCGGAAATAGCATTCCTTCAAATTTACCAGTAAAAATAATGGATTGAGAAAAGCAGGACCCATTTAAGCAGCCTTTGCCTGTGACTATCAACATTTCGACACCACGCAACAGGCCGTAACCCCCAACATTAAAATCAATTTGTAATTATAGTCTCACTTCATTTAACTAGCATCTCTATCAGCATTCATTAGAGACTTAGTAAGCGTGCTTGTTTCAGTTTGATCAGACATATTGCCAAGCCAAAATGCTTGTACCCAAGGAGGACTACAAACTCGGAGAAAGCAGTCCATTAGCATTCTTATCAATGGCACTGATTCCACGCACATGGACACACACAATCTTCTTTAAAGTTTGAAAAGGTTGAAGCAAAGTACAAGGGCAATTGAGGGCTTCATTTCACAGGATATGCATGAGAAATGCACACTTTGCTTGATGTTATGCTGCAGTGTTTAAAATTTTACATCTATCACTTTTCTTACCAAAGTAATCAATCTCTCAATATTTTTTTCCTCTTTTTGGAAAGTCATTTTATTTTATTTATATATTTTTTTCTTTTGCCATTGGACCAAACAAGAACACAAAAATGACACTTGTTGTAGTTTTCATTCACCACTATAGAAGTTTACCTATCTATGACAACTTCTGCTTCTGAGAACCCCAAAAAATGTGAAAAGGGTCCATCACTCAGGAGCCAAAGGAAATGACATCATGCAAATGCCATTAAGTTCTCATTCAGTGGTGTTTTAATAACCTGTTGTTCCAAAGTAAACATTATTAACATGAGTAGTCAACCCAGAAGAGATGAGTTGGATTTGGTTGGAAGTAGATGAGAACCTCCAGGCATCTTTGCAGGAGAAATAAATCACTTGATGATGTGGAAGTGAGGTCAGAGGCGCAGTGACACCCACCAACAGGCTGAACCGGGTGACCTCAGAGAACAGCAGAAGGCTCGCTCATCACCATACTCATGAATCATTCATCTTTCAGTGCTGCCCTCCAGACTCTCTATCACTCACATACATCTCTCTCTCTCTCTGCAGAGCATACCCCCAGACTTTCTAACTTTTGTATCTCATCTAGCTTAGCCTTGGATTAAAAAGTGGATTAAAAGGATATATAGAGAGGGAAAACCTTGAATATATCACAGATGAAGACATTTTTAAATAAACTGGACAGACTGCATTGGTCTAACAAGTTTCAAAGCTGCGTAGGTTGTGTGCATGAAGTGATGTCAAAAAGTCTCAGACCCCATTGAAATAGTCTGTATTATAAGCAAAACGCTTTACAATTTTGACAGTTTAAAACAATAAAAAAAGTTATTGCGTGATGTAAAACCAGGTCAATAATCAAATAACTAAATTTGCTATATTGATCTTGTTACTCTATACGTGAGTATAATGCATGTATGCAAGTTACATAATATATCCAACTATCTATAGAGACCTGTGCGATAATACAGTTTACATTTTGCAGTGATATAAGGGGTTTTAGCACTGAATAGTTCATAGGAACTAGCCAAAAGGATAGTTCCCCTGGAACAAATTTCTCCCCCGGGCAATGTTCCTGGTTGTATTCGCACCTGGAATAGAAACTCTGAAGCGGCCGACAGTGGCGTCTTTAAGTATGGCATTTACAAAAGCTAAAAACCGGTGAATGGAGGCTGTGATCAGAGCTGTGTTTGTTGTGTGTCATGGGTTTTGTGATAACGGAGATGGAATGTAATGCATAATCTACGTGACTAAAAGAGCAAAAAGTGGGACTAAGAGACGAAATCTTGTCTTAGGAGAAAAGAACACAACCCTGCAGACAACAGGTAAATGCTGTTAACGATAGGTCAAATGGTCTCAATTTCACAGCAGTCACTAGAATTATGAAGAAGATGGAAAACTAAGGAAAATTCTGTCCTCTTTTTGGGTGGTGTCTGTTCTCCTCTCCCCCAAAACAGGTGTTGTTGTAATAAACATTTACGATCCTTTTGTTCTGGTCCTGGTATAAAAGGTAAAGAGCAAAGCAGTCATGTGGGAACTTCTGTAACCAGAACCCCCATACAGAGATGGGTGAATGTCTGAAGACATTCACGTATCACTGTGTGTATATATGCATTTCTTTGAGTAATCGATGTTATGTATTTAACATTTCTGAATTGGCTTCTAATTGTCTAATTGTAATGTAATTGGCATGATATATTTTTACTTGACAAATAAAATGTTATATTTGGTTGATTCTGTATTATTCTTAATCCATTATTTCTAGTAGATCAAAGCGAAGGTATTACCTCAAATCTGTGTTCAGGATTGTTCATAGGTTTAATAGATGGAGCATGGGGCACGTCAATTAAGTCCATTTCGATTTCTGACTATCACTGCCTTAAATAAGTTGCAGTTTTCGTAAATATATAAAAAACTATGCTTTTTGTTACGAGTAAGCAGAGCACGACCGACTTAAAGGTAGATATTTACCCTGCATCCAATGTTTAAGGTCAGACTGACGAGTTTGTGTCCGGGAAGAGTGCTCAAGTCGGCCAAAGTAACTCTTCTAAAGCGATACCGGGACTGCAGTGAACGAAATAATTGAAGATATAAGGTAATCAGAATAATCAAATATCTAAATTAATACATAACAAATGATTAATTTCTAATTGGAAACACAACCTAAGAGTAATAATCATTTGAAATTGGAGTCAGATTAAACAAGTGAAATTAAGTGAACATTCAGAGACGCTGAAAAGGCATACACGCGTTAACCTTCGCCCAGGCATGTCGGATTCCGTTTTTGGGCCGATGCTGGGTTCCTTACAAAGTTTACACGGCTTATTAAAGATGCCGGGTACCGGTGTTTGACATGCATTTGACCAATCAACGTACACTTACATCACTGATAGTTCCTATAGTGCTGGTTTAGACCCTACTCTGAAGTAGGAGCTAATTTAGTTCCCCCAAAAGGAGTTCCCAGAACTAAAATCGTTCCTAGTTCCTGCGGTGCAAACATGGCAAAATCCGGGTACTTCAGCCAATAGTTCTAGGAAATATAAAAAGGTTCCCCCAATGCGAAAGCCCCTATAAACAATCAAGAAGTTGAGATTTGCTTTATAATTTATACCACTTTACACGAACATACTGTATGTATGGGGGTAGATTTGGATATACGTGTAGTTGTGTGGTGATATCGAGGATTATGAAACCTATTAAATTTTTGTTCAATTTATAACAATTTGATGTAATGACCAGCCTAATTACTATTTTGTGATTGGTATCACTGCCACGGATAAAGGATTCATTGAAAGACATACAAAGGAATAGTTTCACCTTCATGCCATTTATGAAAGGAGTTAATACCTCCAGGGTCTATAGTAAGTGACATCCCTGACGCTAAACTGATTATTGATTTAATGGTTTCCTTTTCCTCTTATCTTAACAGTCATACTACTTATGGCACATAAATGTAATGCAAACCAAAGAAGAAAATGATTTATAACATTATTAGAGGCACAGTGTGCTCATATTACTTTAATTACCCTATATTTGGCCCCGCAATAGAGCAGAGAGGGGTCTCCTCCCTCTGAGCCCATCATTCACATCAACTATTACTGTCACGCTTTAGATGTTGAAACAGCTGTCCACTACGCTTACGTTCAAACTCTGCACATTGGTTTCCTCCCGCAAGGGATACATTTTTATATGGAGACCAAGATCAGAGCCTTCGGTTTATCTTGCTGGATGTTAATGCAGCGGTTCAAGTAGTATCACAGCCAGAGGGGGCCTTTAGCATCAGGGATCAGTGTTACTGGATAAGACTTAATAATTGGGCTGGATTTTAGCCTGGTTACCGTGTAGGCTGGAATCTGGGCTAGAAACTGGATAGAAACCAACTAATGAAATGGAAGCTTTAAGGCTGCTTAACCAAGACATCCAAGCGAAAAGACTGGATGCATTTCTTTATTTGCATCCTCTCACACTGGATCTCAGTGAACAAGCAAGGCTGTAACATTTATCCCTGCAGACAGGAAAAGTCCCTGACATTAAGACTAAAAGACTTTAGAACTAAACTACTGTCAACACAAGTCAGCATTTGGAGAAGGTGCTCTGAAAATATAAGCTCTATTTTAAAGCTCAGTGAGCTGCCTTGTTGCCTACTACCTACATAGGCAGTTGTCTTTAAGGCAACATCCTAATGGAACTTCATAAGTGACTGATTTGGATTGTTCAAATCAATAGTTTGATGTATTGCATAATCAATCATCTAACAGCATATCATCTAATCAAATATCTAATCTTCAGCATAAAGATGGACTCTTTTTGGTAAAAGTCAATTTTAGTTACACTGAATTATTTTTAATCAATATTTTTCGGTATTTTATAAGTATATTTAATATCAACAACCTGTTGAGCGGATTCATAAACACCTCTCATTGGCCATTGTGTTGATGCACTCAATGGATATGTCTGTGATTTTTGACAACTCTATTCACTTCTTTTAAACTTTTCTGTCCATTTATGAATTATTATGGATTATGGAAGTTTGGATACTGTTAGGGCTGCACAATTAATCGAATTTCTAATCGCGATTACGATTACGGATGCCACGATTTCGTAATCGTTCAAAGGCGCAATTACAAGGAAAAATATCCACTTACATTATTCTGCGTGTTTTGAGCATGTTACGTTGTGAGAGGCGAATCACGACTACTTCAGAATGTAAAAGGTCTTAAAAGAAGCTACCAGTGACGTAGGTGTACGCTGATGGGAAACACCAGGACCCGCCATTTTTAAAAAGCCGTGTACACAGCCTAGTGTTGTCAAAAATATTGATATTTCGGTACCTATCGATACTGAAATATCTGAAACGATACCTCCTTTCTGCAGTATCGATACACCGCGTGTTCTCGCTCTCCTCTCTGACAGCAAGTTGAGACGCACGCGCCTCCTCTCATTCACACAAAGCGCAGACACAAAATAAAGCCGCCTTTGACATTCAAGTGCCAAAATAACCTCCTTTTCGCGGTTTATTAATGGTCAAATACACTCAGAAATAATATCACAATGCCCATCTTGGTGAGTATTAATGTAAAACAGTTCAGGAAGAATGTGTCCGTGCGTTCGTCAGGTCTTAAAGGGACAGTAGCCGAATAAACGTGCCGCTCTCTATGTTGTTATTGTTAATCAACAGACAAAGAGAAAAACTGCTCTTGACTGATTAACTTCTGTAACTTTAATTGATTAATCTGTATTTAATTTTTATAATGAAAATTATCCAATGTTATTTTGCATTTGATTAGCCTACTTTGTTTTTTTATTCAGTTTCTTACCTGATTACTACAGTTAGACCTACCTGAAAATAGAAAGCAGTCTATTTAATTTCTATCTTTATTCTATTGTATTTGTGCTATAGTTAGTAATTTGTTCATTTGTTCTTATTTTATTACTGTTTACTTGTCTTTTTTAAATTCAATTTACCATTTGAAATCAAGCTTCCTTGTGCTGTGTGTAATATATTGCAACAAAATTACCCCATTGTAAAAACAAATATTAAACATTGTAAAAAAAAATACATTGAGTTAGCAAATATTTGTGAGATAACTGTAATGGTAACTGATCAACGTTTATGTATGAGAAAAGCTTAAAAGCTTTATCATATAAAGTGATGAAGACATTTTTTGACTAATAATAAGTAAAAAATAATATTAAAAATATCTGACAGTATATACATTGTTTTTTCCCCCTGTGGTATCGAAAATGGTATCAAATATCATTACTTTTCTATATCGAAGTTAGAAATTCCAGTATTGTGACAACACCAGCCTATATATTTACTCCACAAACTAACTCTACAAACATGGAAAAGAGTGATAGATGGACCTCTCAACCTTACGCTGAGGAGAAAATCCAGTGTGACTTTGAACAGACCAAGCAAAACATGATTATTCATTCAAACAATGATATAAAGCTATTCAAAACATCATTCAATGTAAATTGTGATAATCGTTATTAATAATCGCAATTACAATTTCAAGGGAATAATCGACAATTATGATTTTTGTCATAATCGTGCAGCCCTAGATACTGTGTTTCTCTACTGCAGGCATGGTTTCCAACCTGGGATTAAAAAGAAAAGCTGGGGGGTTAAAAAGCAATTAATTGCCCCCGGCCCCCTTTCCAGAAGAGGGCGGAGCTTTAACAGCTTGCGCTTCAGTTGCCCAACAACAACAAAGCTGGAGAATCTCACGCAGCCAAAATAACTATTGTCAGTAACGGTGTTCAGCCTTACATTGTTCAAACCGGAGTCGGACACTGATGGAAAGACTCTTTTAGAACTTTTAGAACGCAACTGGACGTTTCTGAATGGTTAGTGGATAGTGAAATTTATGTAGTTGCTGTGGAGTTAATTAAACTCATCAACTAGAATGTGCCGTCATGTTAAACTTTTGTGCAAATCCAGTTTTGAATTGACCCTCGTTTGTGAAGCAGTCCAGTGTAAAATGACAACACTCTACTACAACAACTCTTCCTCTTCTCTAAAGCAGCTCAACATAGCCTCGCCCCCTTTGTTGCGTGTTCTCGGGGGCAGGGTTTATGTAAATTTTTGGGTTTGTGATGTCACTAACCCGGGAAGAAGTTCGTTGTAGTCCTTAATAAGCGATTTCTGTTAAAGAAAGGATCTCCCTTTGCATTAAACTTTGAGCGCTGTTACTTTGCAGATGTTGTTTATGCTGAAACAGCAACATTACACATTAACTATAGTTAAAAAAAAAAGTGAAATCATAATAGAGAACCCCTTTAAGAAAATATTTAAGGTTGAATGGGTCAGGCTGACAACAAAGGTTGGGAGTCCCTGCTCTATGGACTTGTCCTTTTGAAATGGTCTGCTCTTATTTAACACTCTGAGGTCTGAAAACGCCCCGGTGCGTTTTGCAGGGTTTTTTTCACATTGCAGCAAAACAGACTTAAAATACTCCGTCATTTTTTGTCATAGAGACGTAAGTAATATATCAATTGAAACTATAGAATATCTTCTTTTATACACAATGTTGTGCTTTTTGTAAAATAAAGAAAACTAACCTGATGCGTGATTTCTCCTCTCCCTCTGAACGAAGTCCGAAGTCAACTTAGTGAATACTAATCACAGAAAAATTAAACTTATGTCTAAAAAAACGTTAAGATGTCAGGTTTTAAATCATGTAAGTCAAATCGAAAACAAACCTTCTGTGTTTATGTAATCTGTATGAAAAGAGAGCCATGTCAGAAGTCCGTGATTCAGCTCATTATCCGCTAATGCGGCCACGCCCACGGAGCCAGCGCTATTCAGACGCAAATTCAGAGGCAATACATGCATTCATCGTCTCAATCGTGTATTTATTGTCTTGAAAAGTGTTTATCTGGATGTAAAAGTCATGGTTAGCGAGCTCTAGAAGACATGCAGTTAGTTCCTGTTTTCTTTTCTTCTATAGATGAATTTTAGATGAGTTTTTGTTTTTTTAGCGCCCTCCGGCTGCAGTATGAATTGGAAACTCCATTCATGGAATAGCCTCTTCTTCTTTTAGATGAATTTTTGGACTAAAAATGCACAGAGAGCGCCCTCTGACTTCAAGGATGAATTGAAAACACCAGCGCTCATAGTAATGACAATGAATATTAAATAAATATAACTCCTCTGTATAGAAAATTGACATAAGCATATGAGAATCCAATATTTCTCCAAATGTGCATGCTTTTAAACTAAAAGCCTATAGTCAGACTCTTTGCATCACAGAAATACATTATATTTTAAAGTATAATATAAAACCATTACTTTATATTGTAATAATATTTTTCTGTATGTTTCATGTATCATGATGAGCTTTAGACATCACAGAAGGTTTTTTTCACAGCCTACCTGACTGAAATGCCTCATTAATATGCAAGTCATTTCAGCTCATTACTATCCAATTCTTTTGTCTTCTCAGGTGAGAATGGCCCATTATTCAGTGGTGATTCACGCCTCCACGCATACTGTGTTTCTTGGCAAAAAGTGTCTTACAAAAACTAAATCAATATATTGTTTTATATGAAGGAGTAGGCAGCATAATTTTTACATAATTTTGAAGCAAAAACTCTAGTTTACAACCTCCAATACCCTAAAGTATTGTAAACACAGATTTACTATACTTTTTTTGGCCTTATTTCAGTGACTTAAGTTTTTTGTTTTTTCAATAACCACGCATAAATGTTATTCCTTCAAAAACACAAACATGTACATACATGTTCCTCACATATTATTGTAGCCTAGTTTGTGCTGAATACAGTGTAATGACACTTTTTCCATTAATATGTTTATGAACAACTGAAAAAAGCACAAATGTCAGGGCATGTCAAAACTTCTCCAGGCCCCAAATCAGCCTCAGACTCCAGAGGGTTAAAAAAAATCGTAAAATATTTGTTGCTTATCTGGGGTGTGTTTCCCATAAGCATCGTTAGCCAAATACGGTCGGAAGTTCTGAATTGTGTTGGTAACAATAGAACTTCATAGTTGGCTTTGGGAAATGCACCCCTGAAAAAAAACTCCAAAAGAACAAGACAAAAATCAGCAGGCTCACAGGTCTTTCAAATTCATTATGGTTGGAGTTTCATCCTATAATCGGTTTAGAAGGGGGCGAATTTGGTGACATTTCGTATAAAACAACATCCCACCCTGATTCTCTCTCAGCATAACAATAGAAAATTGATGTCCTGCACTTCAGGAACCCAGCTTTCTTCTAGGTCTATATTTTAGGTAGTTCAAAAGATGGGCTGAGTTTGCAATCACTTTCATCATGTCACTTCTTGCTCCTCATTGTTCAGTTTTTGTAAGTGCAGCATTTTCACTTTGTGGTATATGAAATGCCTGCCCAACTTGAGGCATGAACAGAGAGGCGTCACACTGATTATTCTAGGAAAGTTTGGGTTAAGGCCTCAGGGCCGACCTGGAGGCACCCAGCAATCCAATTAGACTGTCTGCATGTGACGTGATTCATTCATGTGGTGTGTTAAAGCAAGTCCAAAAGAGGTACAGCTGGGTTTCTGCTAAACCTCAGAGAGTGCTGTCATAGTCTTAATGACTAGCATCAACATCTGAGAGAGACGAGAGAGTAATAAGCTGCGATCACGTTTTGATAAGACTAAATGGCAGGGTTCCGGTGTGTGAATAGAACATTCCTTTGCATTTGTTTTGTTCTGCAGACAAAAGATGTAGGAGGAAATGTTCGTGAAGGAGCGTAATAAAACCATAACCTAACAGAAAAACCTGTTAACGCAGACTCAGGCAGTGTGTGGAAGATGAAGCAAATGACCTGACATGTCTGTGATCTAAACATAGGCTTGCCAGAAGGTGAAGAAACATGCTTTTTTTCTCACTCTCTGCTAACACATCTCTCAAAATAAAGAAAAAGTTTTACTTTTTTGCCATTAAAGAATCTGTAGTTGCTTGAACATTATTTGGGCTCAGTACCAGTGCCTATATTGACCCGCGTTGTGGTCACTTCCTTGGACTCTTTAAAAGAAACATTTTTAAAGAGTCCAAGGAAGAGAAAGTAAAAAAGAAAGAAATCAATGTTTTTATAACAGTTTTTCCAGTGACTCCTTAAACTACTTTTTATACTGAGCACTGAGCAGTGGTATAACATGACAAAATGTTTCTTTTTAACTGTATAGCATGCATAGCTTTATACCACAGAAGACTGAAGTAATAATGAAATTGAGATAAATAGTGCCGTGAATGACAAATTGATAATATAATCAATATACAATATATACAAAAGTTTGGGACTGGTAAGATTTTTTTAAGATGTTTTTGTTTTTGATTTTAAATGTTTTTAAAGAACAGTTTTATGCTCACCAAACCTGCATTTATTTGATCAAAAAAGTAAAGTGTAATATTGTTACAATTAAAAAACATTTTTTCTGTTTTAATACATTTCAAAGTCCTTTGATGGCAAAGCTGAATTTTCAGCATTATTACGCCAGTCTTCAGTGTCACATGATCCTTCATAAACCATTCTAATATGCTGATTTACTGCTCAAGAAATAATAATAATAATAATATCAATGTTCAAAACAGTGCTGCTTAATATTTTTGTGCAAACTGTGATACATTTTTTAGGTTTCTTTGAGAGTTCTTGGAGAGTTCAAAGGAACAAATTTATTTGAAATAGAAAACTTTTGTAACATTATAAATGTCTTTACTGTCACTTTTTATGATTTTAATGCATCCTTTGCAGAGTTTTACCTTCTTACCATCAAAAAATAAATAAATGACCCCAAACTTTTAAATGGTAGTATAGATAAAATAATTTATAAAAGACATAGAAATATACCTTCCAAATATGTTGTTTTTATTAATTACTTGTTATTAATAGCTTGTTGAACTATTTTAGGTTATAGATTTCATTTGTTAAGGTTACAAAGCTTACCCAACACTACTTATCAAGACCAAAATTAAAGTCCAAAGCCTCAATAGTTTATCCCTTTTCTAAAATTCAAAGAGAAAGACTTGAGAACCAATCCTTAACTTCAAGAAAAGACTCAAAGCTTAAAGTCAGCATGAAATGGAAGTTGAGATTGTCTTTTCTTTTCCTTATTGTGATGTATATTTGAATAAAATGGACGGAGGGGGGCTTCATTTTGTCCATCTGGAATTGATTGGCTAGTTTAATCATTGTGGTTTGCCATTGCTACATGATCTCATATGAGTGACAGTTTGTCCCATCCTCACACCAGAAAAAACATCATTAGAGAAGAGATGTTGCTGCAAGATGAAGAATTTATTTTGATGAAAGATTACGAGGGCACAAAAAAATTGATGTGCATGGATAAATAATTAATAACAAATACTGCAATATTCCATAAAAATAAGAATGGTTCATTTTGATTCCACAGTGATTTTGACACATCAGAAGGACAAGCATTAGTACAGTCGAACAGACGTTAAGAGCTACAAAAATTATCAACACAGGTGTCCAATCAGAGGGCACACGACACACCCACAGCAGGCCTTCGAGCAGCTCAGCAGCACCTCATATGATAGGACTGCTAATTTAGTACCTGAACCCATGTGCTCCCATCTCACCTCAAGCTATTTTAATTGGTGCTCAGGTGCAGGGAAGTCATCTGCATACTGAGACTTCTCCGGCTGGACGTGTCGTGCATTTGCCATGAGATTCAGCTAGACTGGGTTTGATTTGCAAACAATTTTTAATTAAATTCATCCTTCATTTCTAATCAGGAAGTGATGTAAGAATACACGAACACAGCAATCACTCATTGCTGATTTGCTCAAAAACACTATGCGGAACAAAAGTAATTTTCTGCGCTCTTATGATTACATACGGTAGCTCAGAAAGAGAATCGAATAGTTATGGACACAGGCAAATATGAGTTAAGCGATGAACAGATGTGAATAAAAAGGCTGCTGAGTCAGTTCCTGTTCCTGTTGTAAAAGGGAAAATGCCCCTAGAGTCATATAGGGTCAATACTGGATCCATAAACGCCTTGTGCACTTTACACAAAGGCCATTTGTGAAAGCAATCATCAAGAACCAATCTTCTCATGCTCCACAATGTTCCTTATTCCAGCAGTAATTACTTTATAGTCTTGTCCGATAAGCTTTGTTAAAGAAACATTAGATTTTAGAGCTGTGATGATTAATAACTAAACATGAACAACCAACTGAGAACTCAAGTTTTGTTTAAAACTATTTGACATACTGCTTAAAGGGTAAGTTCACCCAAAAAAAAATTGTCATTAATTACTCACCCTCATGTCGCTCCACACCTGTAAGACCTTCGTTCATCTTCAGAACACAAATTAAGAAATTTTTGATAAAATCTGATGGCTCAGTTAGGTCACCATTGACAGCAAGATAATTAACACTTTCAAATGCCAAGAAAGGTACTGAAGACATATTTAAAACAGTTCATGTGACTACAGTGGTTCAACCTTAATGTTATGAAGCGATGAGAATACTTTTTGTGCACCAAAAAAAAAAAAAAAAACTTTATTCAACAATATCTAGTGATGTGCGATTTCAAAACCCTGCTTCATGAAGCTTTATGAATCTTTTATTTCAAATCAGTTGTTCAGAGTGTGTATCAAACTGCCAAAGTCAGATTTTTTTCAGTAAACAAGGCTTTGTTACATCATAAGTGTTTCAATGGTTCGCGTGACTTTGACAGTTTGATTCACGCTCTGAACCACTGATTCGAAACAAAAGATTCATAAAGCTTCGAAGCTTCACCTGGGTGTTGTCTGTGTTTAAACTTAAATCAATTAAACCTTGCCAATTTAAACATTCATCCGTAAGATGCGAAAGAGAACTTGCATGCACTGTAAGGAGATTTGTGTGTAATGTACTCATCCGAAGCGCGTACACGGAGAGCCGCGTCACAGCACGCAAATACTCTCGCGCAAGTCTTGCACCTAAACAGACAAATTCACACAAAAATTATGTCAACATGCCCATCTTAGCAAGTATCCAAACACACATAGTAGGTTATGTCTTAGGAGAAAAACAAGAGAGACAATGTATGTATCAGTGTACTGGATTTTTGAATTATGTCTAAAAGGAAAAGCAGTCTAATATTCCCATGCTCTCTGTGTTTTAATTTTAATTGAACGACAAAGCACGAAGAAATCATTCTTGACTCAATAGCTTTTGTAACTTCAGTAATGTTTCATCTTTATTTAACTATTTAAAGAAGTTTATATTGTGTTATTTTATATTTGATTACTTTATTCAACTTCTGTACCTAAAAGCTGTTAGATGAAAAACCTGAAAAACCTGTAAAGCATTGTTTTTTTTATTTGTATCTTAGCTCTCATGTATTTATTTGTGCTGTTTCGATTATTTGTTTTTATTTTCTTTATCTTTATTTGACAATTGTCCTATTTTTTACTGAACATAGTACATACCAAACTGTACCGAAACCATGACTCCAAAACCGTAATAACAAACTGATCCTGAACTGTTCCACTCCTACTCTTTAGTATACATTTCTGGGCATTTGTAAATTGAAAGTGTAAATTAACTTGCTGTCAATGGAGGCCTCACTGAGCCATCGGAATTTATCAAAAATATCTTAATTTGTGTTCCAAAGATGAACGAAGGTCTTACAGGTGTGGGACGACATGAAGGTGAGAAATTAAAGACAGAATTTTCATTTGTGGGTGAACTAACCCTTTAATGTTACAATGCACTTTGAAAGTAACAGCAGAAGCCACGTTACAAACAAACCCTGGCAAGTAACAGCTGCTTGTTTCCACTCAGATATACCTGTAGTACGAGTACAATTCTGCATTGCTGCATGTATCATAATCAGTTGTTCATTAGCAGCATCTAATGCAAGGAAAAAACATGCTCTCATCTAACCTCATCACACTCTCTGACCATAAAATGCAAGCAAAATCTGGCAAGTTCTCCTACCCTAATATTCCTGGATGCAAAGCTTCTGTTCAAAAAGAAGTCGTAAAGAAGTGAGTGTTATATTCTTAAAATTTTAAAGGAAAATTTAACATCAGTCTAGAACGCCTGAAGTTTTTCTTTCTCAAGAACTTTATACAAATATTTGAACTATTAATCACATTAGGCCACTAAAATGGCTATAAATGTTTCATGATAAACTACATTTCATTTAGAGACTATTATTTGTAGATAGATAGATAGAAAAAAAGGAAGTATTAATAACTAAATTAATGATCAATTAAGTTTAATGTTTCTTTCAAATACCCCCACAAAAGTCCGATTCCACCTGTGATCGGTATCCTATCCAAAGCTACTTGCAGAAAACTCTATGAACAATCCCAATGGAGAAATCTGGGGTTAAGTGTCTGGTTCAAGGGCACACCGGTGATCGTGGCTCCCAGTAACTCGTCAGTTTATGAATCATCCTTTCTATGGCTTGAACATTCACCCTTTAGGTCAGTAGTCCAAATCTGCAACCTATGCTGCAACCACTCCAACCATCAACAAGATGATGCATCATGTCTGGATGATTTATGGCACTGAGCTCAGCAGGTGAAAGTTAAACTGCCCTGCAATTCAACAGAGGAGAGCTTGAGCTGCAGGAGGATTATGAAACTACATAGAGAAATCTGTACTACAACTGCCAGTGCGCCCATGTGACCTCAGGGGTTCAAGGGGTAATGCCCCTGAGGGATTTTTAATTTTAGAGAAGAAGCTGGTCTTCATGCTGCCCTCTGTACTTTTTTTCAACTTCTGCTACCGGTGTTCCAGTTTCATCTTATCACAACATCAAATCACACCACAGACACTGGATCAGAGATATTTGTCATGCTTAAAAAAATGACCTCTTCTCTTCTTCTGCTAACCTCGGAGGATACATTTCTCTCTATCTCCAGGGGGAAAACCCAAGCAAAGTGAAGCTACACTTTTACTGGGTTTGTGTGTTTCTGTGTCAGAGATGTCTAAGCTGCAATGAAAGTAGGGGGGGGGGGATAAAAGACAGAGGATTCAGACTCTTTTATGTGACCCAGTAAGTAGAGGGATTATAGTTCTCTCGATTAGACCGAGCTTAATCTGTCACTGCATGTATACCATTCATCAGCGAAGATAGAGTAAAAGCAAAGAGCACAGCAGGGGGTGAGGGGAGGGGGCGCAGTCAGTGTCTGACATCTGGCTGTAGTAACAGAAAAAAATAATCAGAAGAGAACATACATTCTCCATGAGTGTGTTAAAGGTCCCGTTTTTCATGGTTTTTTGAAGCTTTGATTGTGTTTATAGTGTGCAATATAACATGTGTTCATGTTTCGCGTGTAAAAAAACACAGTATTTTTTACATAATTTACTTATCTGTATACCGCTGTTTCCACTGTCATAAAAACGGGTGATAACTTCCTTGTTCTATGAAGTCCCTCCTTCAGAAATACGTAACGAGTTCTGATTGTGCCAGCAGTTCCTGTGTTGTGATTCGACAGCAGCTTAGCGAATCTTGCCCGGAAAGGTCACGCCTCTTACCATAACGTGGAGATGCACGCGCTCAGAGTTATTGTAAACATGTCTTTAATTTTACCCTATCAATTTGAGCCGGAATCAGACCCGGTGGTTGGACTGCGGGATGAAAATAACAGCGTTTCGACGACATGGCGACAAACACACTCTACAAACGCAACTCTTGTGTATTCCTGTGGGCGGAGGTTAGTCAAAAAACTGTTTTAGTGACGTCATTAAAGAAGGAAGTAGAGGGATGTAGTCCAAACTGGCCGTTCGATGTAGGCGACTTCTGTTAAATAAAATATCTCGCTTGGCATTGAACTTTGAGCTTTAAAATTTTACAGATTTTATTTATACTCTAACAACAACATTACACACTAACTAAAGTTTGAAACATGGGATCACGAAGAACGGGACCTTTAATGGGTGGATATGTAGGATCAGGTGTAATGGGGAAAATGTTCATGGAGTTTATGCAAATTTGTGCAAAGTTTGTGCAAATGCATGATTTTATTCTGAAAATATGCCCTAAAATATCAGTGAATGCCTAAATTTATAACAGAAAATTATTTAAAAACAAAAGCCACAAATTACTTATATCAAGTGGACATGGCAATTCTGTTTTGCAGCATTATGTAAAGCAACTTCTTACAAGATATTAATTGCAGTTTGTTTTATTTTAACTATGTTGTTGTAGTAATTATATCAATTTTTTATTTAAATCTCTCATCTTGCAAGAAGATGCTTGAAAAATAAAACTATAAAACATTAAAATGACCATGAAAAATGAGTGAAAAAATAACTTATTACAGTTAAATTACTCTTCCTCAGAAATCAATGGGAATAATTAAAATAAAAATAACAATAAATTAACAAATGGAGAAAAAAAAATAATAAAGAATAATTAAGGATAATTACTAAAGAATAAAATAAGAATAAATGCATGAATAAAATAAAATAATGAAATAAAATAAAATACTGACTGCATCTGCATGTCTCAAAGTGTAGAAAAATATCCATTTTTTCCAGGCCATCACGACTAGAAAGATAGGAATGTTCGATTTGCATCTTCTGATTGGATCTTCTGTGGACTTAGAGGTTTTTGCTGACAAAGGGAAGTGGCGTTTAGCGGTTTCTGCCAACAAACTGGTATTTCTGAATGGGCTGACACTGGGATTTAGCGGATTTGAAGCGAAAGTATTTGATGAACGTATACTATGTGCAGAGAGCATTCACTCAATACCATTATCTCATCTTTGATGGAGGTGGCAGCTTTCGTATCTGAACTCTTCATTTGTACTTCTTCCTGCATGTTGAGTTGGCCTAGCAGGGTGTCGGGGGGATTGCTGGGGTACCTCCAGGAGGATCTGAGGTAAAAAGCCAGTAGCAAAGTGCTGTACGCAGCTGTTTAGGTGAAGCACAACACAGTGGAGTGATTATCCATCTGCTGCTGGTGGTACATGGTTATCTTTTTTTGTCATTCTACTCGAGTGAGTGCAGGATTAATGGGGCTGATTGCTTTCTCTAGCCCCCCTCGATTTCTCTTCTCTGCTGGTACTTTCTACCAACCCTGTGGCACAAATTCTAGCACTAAGCCCCCCCACTAACTCGAATGCAACAGGGGCGCAAACCTCCTTCTATCATAATGCCTCCAAATCTGAACAGATATAATCTAGTTTCAGAGCCATGTGCATGATAGTAAATGTTTCAGATCCAGCAGAGCTTGGTTTAAAGACCTTCATGATGTTCCTGCCAAAGACCAACACTGCCCTTTTCAGTTACCCTTGCCCTCGGTCTGATCTTGTCCCAAAGAGTGAACACATTAAGCTAAATATGTTTACAACAGGAGTCAATTTAGCTATGTGTATCTATGGCTATTGCTGATGCACTATCCCCTGTGAGGTTCTTCAGACCGGCTGTACTGGGTCATTTGTGTCACAACATCTTTCCTCCAGCCTAAACTTACACAACTGTGATAGAGTGAGAGAACTCTGGAGTATTGAAGGACTCTTAAGTGCTTGTACGCTCTAGTGGTGATCAGGAGGTGAGTGTGCCCTTCATAACCTCACAAGCAACACCAGAAAAACATCTTTTTGGCATTTTGACCTCATTTCGGCATGCCGTTTAAAGAAATAGTTTGCCCAAAAATGTTAATTCTATCAATATTGTTTTATCAAGTCACATTTACTCAACAAGGTGCTTTTTGATTTGGGTTTTTCATGTGATTTGATTGTATTTCGAGAAATATAATTGTGAAAACCTCTGCTTTAATGTAAATATTCGTGCCAATTTATCTGCCTGATAACTATTATTATATATTTTAGCATTTGCACATCCACAGCAATTCAAAAATATTCAAAAAATTCACATGGCACTGTCTGTCAGTTAAAATCTCACCATATTGTTGTTGTTCATGTTACTTCAGTATTCTGCATCCTTAGACCACGTGATAACATCCAAATATACCAGAGGCTTACTGAATCCTCTTAAATGAGGTTAAAACAACCAGACTACCAGATGTTTAAGTGGTCCATGGATAAATGCGGCTATAGCATTGTAGAAAGTCTCTTATGTTCACCAATGCTGCATTTATTTGACCAAATATACAGTAAAAACCACAGTATGTGAAGTATCTGTATCTGTTTTCTATTTTAATATATATTTAAAATAATAATTAGTAATTAATCCATGTCGTTACTTTAGTCTTCAGTGTCAGATGATCCTGCAGAAATCATTTTAATATGCTTATTTGCTGCTCAAGAAACATTTCTTATGATTATTATCATTGTTTTTGTGGAAGTGATACTTTGGAAGTTTTTTTTAGCATTTTTTAAAAGAATGTACAAAAGAACAGCATTTATGTTAACGAAGTCTTTTGTAAAATTATAAATATCTTTACTGTCACTTTAACATGCCCATGTTGAATAAAAATATTAATTTCTTTTGAAATAAAAAAATAAATCGTATTGACCCCAAACATTTGAACAGCGGTGTATTTATCCCTTTTTAATCCATATACTGTATTCTCATATTTTAGGGATCTCATTGTGATTGTGTTTGATATGAGTCTGAGTTTTCCAGCGTGGACACTCATAATAATGACTATAAATAATGAAATCATAAATTGTTTAAACAGATCAATGCACAAATGAAAGTCTCACGGTTGTTTATCATATATTATTGAAATCAGAATTCCATTTGGTAACTAATAATTGTTATGAAGCATGACCTGAGAAAAGCAATTTAGCTCAAATTAACAGATTTTCCAGCCACATACAGCTAATAACAATATAGCATCCTGACACCTAGACGGCAAACCACACAGTAATAATCTATCTGCATGTGTTCAAACACCCCCACCCAAAGCTGGACAATTATCTGTAAACAGAGAACTGAAACGCAAGAAATAAGATGTTTAACAAGTATGACATTAAAAAGCAATCTATCAAACAGCCTTTGCAAAGCTGTTCAGTGATATTTCAGTGAATTAGATGAAGCATTGAAAATAATGCCACATGCCACCACAGTGGCAGCCTTAACAAGCCTCATTAACATAAAATACCTCTGGAGCTCTACAGCTCCACCGAACGATAGATGGCTTTATTATTTGGGCTGTATGAAAAAGGAGAGCATGTAGAGTGGTGAATATAGCACACGGCTGCTAAGCAACAAATAGGGGCGGAGTACTTTTGGTGCCTGTTATCCATCAAAGTAAGCCTGCCGAATCCAGGCTTCACCTGACTGCTGTACCTTGCAGCGATCTGGTTTCAAGTTATTTTCCCTCATAGAAGCATAAGGGTACTCCGCCCAAAAAAAGAAAATTCAATTACTCACCCTCATGCCATCTCAGATGTCTATGACTTTCTTCCTTCTGATAAAAAAAAAAGTTTTTTTAGAAAATAATCCATCTATGCAAGTCCATATAATGCAAATGTAGGGGACCTCCAAAGTTAATGCTTCAAAAACCAAACTACAAGTGTAAAATGAACACTATGGTAATCCATATGACCCTAGTTGATGAATCAACGTCTTCTGAAGCAAAGCGATAGGTATGTGTAAGAAAAATACTATTTTTTTTACAATAAACAATCAACTCAGGACAACTGGCATACGTCCTTGTGAATCAAGGAGTGAAGGTCCTCTGTGCTTCTGTGTCACTTCTCGTGCGAGTTACGACATGCTTCACTGTCTGAACTCATAAACCCGCATTTGACCATTGGCCGAAAAACGATGGTTTATAGTTTAAAATAAATTACAAAACAAACCAGAGAGAAACACCCATTTCAAAACTGTCTAAAAAGAGTAATTTTTGTGAATTGTGTCCTCCAAATTTAATTTTCATAATCATATTGCAAACTACACTTTGGGTTCAAATGAACCGCACTAACAGAGCAATCGCACCAGGGTTAGTTTTTAATTGAGCCAAACATGACAAGTGTGAATGCACCCTTTAATACATTCAGACAACAAAGAGTCCACTATATAATCAAGTTGGTTAAACTGTGTTCAGAAGACTAGGAATTTTTTATAAATGTCAAATTTGTCTAGTATTTACAAGCAGCCAGAAGGTTATTTACTACCTGGTAATCCTCAGAAATCAAGCATTTACTCTGGTGATGACATCACAACAACATGATTTCCCATCATAGGAGAGACGTGTGAATCTCAATAGCTTACAACAAACTACACTTTGGGTGCGTTTACACTTGTAGTTTGGTTTGTTTGGTCTGGACCAAAAAAAAAAAAAACATTTATTCCTGGTCTGATTAGCATTCAGATTGGCAATTTTATCACCGAACCAAAAGATACCTAACCTAAAGGCATAGGGATACGTTCACAACCTTGCCTATTTTGAGACGGAACTTACAGAACATCCAAAACAATGCTGTGTGCTGGGATAAATGTGCTTGTCGTGTGTGCGTGGCCTGCATATGATGGTATTTTGGCCAGCTGAGAACTTGTGAAGAGCTTATAAAATGTGTAAAGGAGTCAGACAGCAGCGGGAATCCCTCCGTCACACACACAAATGATCTGCTGCGTGGAGACGTGCGTCTGAAGCCAGTGATGGGCAAATGGCTAGAAAAACCAATATGCGTGAGGATTCTGTCCTTTTTAGGGTCTCATCTTCCTGTTTTTGCTTCATTTAAATGTCTTTGGTCTGTGTTGCGTTTGGAAGCGGACCGAGACCCATCTTTTTAGCAGTCTCGGCCCGCTTGTTTGGTGCGCACCGGGGTTCGGATGGCAGCATTCACACGTTCAAATCAACCACACTAACAGAGCAATCGCACCAGGGTTCATTTTAATCAAACCAAACATGACATGTCTGAATGCATTCTTTAATACATTCAGACAACAAAGAGTCAAGTTAGTTAAACTGTGTTCACAATTCTAGGAATTTTTTATAAATGTCAAATTTGTCAAGTGTTATACATTTATAAAATGTATTACTTACAATATTTGTTGGGCAAAATAATGGTTTGATACTTTTGTATGTTTGTTATGTTTTACATTTTAAATCATTCGATTGCGACAACTTACACCATACAGCACAAAAAATGCCAAAGGTGTTTTATATATAAAATTTAAAAGTTTTTTTTCTGAGTTATATCGGTGAAAAAATTTGATAACTTTATTGTAGACACAACTTTAAAGTCTCAATGTAACAGAAGTAGAGAGCAATACATCATTTTTTTTCATATTGAGACACACTGCATCCAAGTGAAAATAATTAAAGGTGCCCTAGATTCAAAATTTGAATTTACCTTAGCATAGTTGTATAACAAGAGTTCAGTACATGGAAAAGACATACATTGAGTTTCAAACTCCATTGTTTCCTCCTTCTTATGTAAATCTCATTTGTTTAAAAGACCTCCGGAAAACACGCGGATCTCAACATAACACCGACTGTTACGTAACAGTCGGGGTGTACGCCCCAATATTTGCATATGCCAGCCCATGTTCCCAACATTATGAAAGGCATTAGACAAGGGCAGCCAGTTAACGTCTGGATCTGCACAGGTGAATCAACAGACTAGGTAAGCAAGAACAACAGCGAAAATGGCAGATGGAGCAATAATAACTGACATGATCCATGATAGCATGATATTTTTAGTGATATTTGTAAATTGTCTTTCTAAATGTTTCGTTAGCATGTTGCTAATGTACTGTTAAATGAGGTTAAAGTTACCATCGTTTCTTACTGTATTCACAGAGACAAGAGCCGTCGCTATTTTCATTTTTAAACACTTGCAGTCTGTATAATTCATAAACACAACTTCATTCTTTATAAATCTCTCCAACAGTGTAGCATTAGCCGTTAGCCACGGAGCACAGTCTCAAACTCATAATGAAATATAAACATCAAAATAAATACTTTACTCACATAATTCGAAGCATGCGTACAGCATGCATGACGAACATCTTGTAAAGATCCATTTGAGGGTTATATTAGCTGTGTGAACTTTGTAAATGTGCTGTAATATAATCGAGAGCTCGTGTGGCAGGGAGCACACGAATTAAAGGGGCGGTGCGCTGAAAAAATCAGTGCATAGTTAATGATGCCCCAAAATAGGCAGTTAAAAAAATTAATTTAAAGAAATCTATGGGGTATTTTGAGCTGAAACTTCACAGACACATTCAGGGGACACCTTAGACTTATATTACATCTTGTGAAAAAGCATTATTGGGCACCTTTAAATAAAATAATTAAATAAATTAAAAAATAATTCAAAAAATTAAGGGCAGGGACTTCTTTACATCAGTTGTTGATTGGATGGAGGCAGATCTGAAAGAGAGTTTGCAGTCGATTTTACATAAGCGGTTTAAGTGGACTAAATGATCAGAGAAGTCCGGCATACATCACAAGAGAGAAGTAGAGTTTTGATTAAAAATGATGAGGTTAAAAAAACAAATGAAACATACATGGATGAATCATTCACAATAAGATCAATATCATGCATTTAGAAAATACATAGGGTGAATTTTAATATTATGCTGATTTTAAGGTATGTGTACATACAGAAACTGAATCAACAAGTGTTCACTGGAGTAGTGTGACAACCAGGCCAGCCCTCCCCTATTATGTGTGCTGTTTAATTGACGCGGCCTGTCCTGTAGCTACTCTAACCCTTGAGGTTGTTTTCATTTCTTATGTGTCTGTTTGCTCTGAAGGAGAGGTGAGGGGTTTTTAATGACTTGCAGCTCTTCAATACATCATACCTGAAAATATTTGTGCTCAGGTCTTGTGCGAGTGACTGCCATAGCAACTGTTCACAAAGGTGCTCTACGGGACTGTGAGTGATGCAGCTGAGCACATCACAGCGAGCCGTGTGCCTTTGAAAAGCTGGAGAGGCAAAGTCAGGACACTGCCAGCACTTCAGAGATTCACAAACATACACCTCTAGTATTTACAAGCAGCCAGAAGGTTATTTACTACCTGGTAATTCTCAGAAATCAAGCATTTACTCTGGTATTGACATCATGACAACATAATTTCCCATCATAGGAGAGACGTGTGAATCTCAATAGCTTACAACATACTGACTTTTCATGTATGAAATTCAAAGGATTTATCTGGAGCTTTAACTGAAAATCTTGCTCTTCACTATAGCTCTAAAATCTTGTTTAGTGATCAGCAAAAACTGAAATTAAATTTTTCATTTAGCTGAAAGCCAATACAGTTTGGGTAATTAGATTTGGGCAAATCAAGGTTCAAGGTTCAAGTTTATTATAAGCCCCAGAGGCCGATTTTTTGTGCAGCATAAATTTTGTAAACATATTACACCAAAACACACAAACAAACACAACCAACAAACACAACATTCTGACATCCTACAAATGCAAAAATCTTATAGCAGTGGGAATAAAAGAATTTCTATACCGATTGCTATACCGAAGTTTAGGCATACTATAACGTATACCAGAAGGAAGCATTTTAAACTCATGGAACAGTGGATGAGTACAGTCTGCAAGAGTAGCTCTAGCTTTCTGTAAGACAAAATGTTCAAAACTATTTGATAACCCAGTCTGCTTCATGCCAATAATCTTACTACCATGGTTGACAATGCTATTCAGTGAGTTTCTAAGTTTAACATTTACATTGCCATACCAACAGCATATAGAAAAGCAAAGTACAGATTCAATATAAGATTTATAATACATGGTCATAAGAGTCCCACTAATATTAAAAGTAGAGAGCCTCCGAAGACAGTGTAACCGTTGCTGGCCTTTTTTGCATACAGCCTCAACATGAGTATCAAAACGCAACTTATTATCAATGATAAGCCCAAGGTAGCCTACTTGTAACTGCTGGCCCATTCCACCATTTGACCTTTTACTCTAGTTGGTTGAGATGACAAAGGACTGGATCTAAAATCAATTACCATATCTTTGGTCTTTTTGGTTATATTTACTTGCAAAAATGCACTGTCACACCATTTCATAAAATCATTCACCACTGGACCATGAGAATTCTAATCCTTAGTCAGCAAACTAACAATAAAAGTATCATCAGCGAAGTCTTTGTGTCTACTCACACAATCATTGGTATATAGAATATAGAGTAAGGGTGAAAGGACACATCCTTGAGGAGAACCGATAGACGTAATAAGGGTGTCTGATAAGGTGCTGTTTACTCTCACTCTCTGCATTCTATTACTTAAAAAATCTAATAACCACCCCACTATCTTAAATTCTAATGTAAACTCTGAAATTAATTTCTTCATTAAACATGGGGCTGAATAGTGTTAAACTGAACTGCACAGGTCTTTAATAAACATCCCCCAATCTTATCTGGTCCAGAGGATTTTCCCACCTTACACTTTTTAAAAGTGTTTATAACATCCTGCTGATTAAAAAATTTACTCTCCATATTAATTTGATAAATGAACTTGATAAAGTAAACCAGTCCTAACAAAGTTGTAAAGTGAAGTAGTAACTTAGATAGTACATTGTTTGCTTGAAATATGGCCAAAATATGTAATTAGAGAAACTAAATTAAAGATCACCATTTCAGTCAATGGTTTTAGCCCTAAAAAAAAAAAACATTTAGGGCGAGTATAATCGATTTCCAAAATTTCAGTGCCTCATTAATATTGCTCAGAGCCAATAGTATTTGTTTCTGCCTAACATTTTCTGTTTCCAAAATGTTGGTGCATCACTATTATTGTTTGCACTTCCAAATTTAGCATGTGGTGATTGGTTAAACATGGGAGAAGAACCAACAGCATTTGGCATCACTGACATCAAATCTGGCATGTCATGTCTTATTTTTATGGACAAGATATTTAGTGAATAATGACAATCATTGCAAAAAAAAAAAAAAATTCAGACTGTTTTTTGGGATCATTTTTGGTTCTTTTTTGTCTTGGACCGTTGGGTTGAAAAAAGCAGCACAAAGAGTTTTGTCAAAATCATTAAAGGCACAACATGTATTTTTTGCTGCTAGAGGTCGTTGGATTTTGAAAGTTAGATTTAGGTCACGGTCACTGTTCTGGTTAAAATTGCTTATTTCTCTGGATTTAAACATTCTTGGAAACATATGAGATAATGCAAGTACACAAGTCAACAAAATATAAAAAAAAAATGACATTATTCTATATATTTTAATCCAAAAAAAAACTTGGTGCCTTTAATTCCATCATCACTTTTTGTTTTTGATGGAAGAAAGTCTAAGAAATGCCTTTTAGAAGGCTTGTGTCAGTGCAGACAACCAAGCTAAAACATCTATATTTTGTTTAAGTAAACAAGCAATGGCCAAAATATTGTGTTAAACTCCCTCACTGAATTCCATTGACTTTAGTAAACACTTCGCCAGACATACACCCACACTAATAATACAAGAAATACAACGCAGAATTGCTGTTGGCCCACACCTCGAGAGAGAAACAAAAATTTAAGAAATACCATCATCTGTAAATATTCATAGTTTTGTTTGCTCAGAGCAAGTGGAAGGCAGTCATAAGCTGACCTAGTTGTTGAAGTTAAAATTCTATAACTTGCTGATTTGTCTGAGGTACAATACACAAGGGTACCGCTTAGTGGGAAAAGAAAAACAAAGAAATGCTTATGAAAAATGTTAGTCTTTTGGGATTGCGTTGATTCACACGTACACACTAGCACGTAGAATATAATCATACAGCAGCCATCTTTCATAACATGAAGAATACCCAAATGGGAAATAGAAAATTGTATTCTCATTGTCGTTTCTAGACGCATTACATTACATGGCTATACTAGGCATCACTTTTAAATAAAATTATTCTACATTCAGATTTACATACACTAAATCAATTAGGTTAATAGTAACATATGTTCAAAATTAGACTATTATGAGGGTTGCCTGGCCCTAGATGACTAATCTACTAACCCGTAGTAGTCAACTGGGCTATAATTAAGCCAGTTTCAGATTCACCTATCCCATTTCTTAGCATCTTTATGTAAAATACATTCATGCTTTCAATAACAGTTAGATGGAGTGACAAAGAAAGGCTGTTTTTAACTTGATGGAACGACAACTTCTCTGAAAGTGTTTTCACAATGCAAACTGTCTATCAGCTAAGCTCAGTTAAACAATTAAAACACTGACGCAAAAAACTGCTGATAGATAGATTAAAGCATTTACACATGAAGTATCAAAACTAAAACCTATTGTGTCAAAATAAGGCTGCCTATTCTCTTGAATGAAGCAACAGAGTCTTACATGCTTATGGATGTCAAAATTTCACAGAGTTTCATATGCCAGTCTAACTCTATGAAATGGAAAGCTGCATCTGTTGAGACTTCCTGATGAATAATGTATAGGACTGAAGAGAAGCTTTAGGCCTGATCCACACAGGCTGGCTTAGGATACCTACTGTAGTTCACACACCTTCCCGTAAAAACAAAACAAAACAAACAACAACAACAACAACAGCAGCAAAACAAATCGGCCAAACAAATCAATTTAGCAACATTTATATATTTATATTTAGCCCTATAACAAATAGCGTTTCTAAAGATTTGATTACGTACTGTATCAGAAGTTTTTCTAGCATACATTACTGAAAAAATACGCTACAAGATGATTTTACATGGTATTACATATCTAAAACATTGTCAAGTGTTATCGCGCACTGTTTTGATACTCTTTGGAAAAATATTTTAACGTTACCTGCAGTGTAGGACTTCGTGAGTACTATCTTAATCGCTGGCAAACGACAGGATACATACAGGATTTGGATGGATGGTAGGTAAATATTTTCACCTTCCCAAATATTCCACTATTTCACATAATCCACTCACGCTCGTTTTGCTTTCTGTTATAAAGTACGATTCAATCATTGAGTGAACTGTCCGAATGAATCATTTGAATCGATTTCATATGACCGTTGTTTAACCGGTCTGATTCAAAAGAGTGATTCAGTCGCGAATCGAGCATCGCTAAGTTTTGATCCTGACGCTGCCGCATGATTGCTGAGGTAAAATGTTTCTGGTGTAAGTACGCTAATATCCCTCGTCAGACATGTATTTATCAGTAAAACTTTAGTGGGGCTCATACTAGAAGTTTTCATATTAAAGGAGAAGTTTGCAACTTGGGCATCTGAATATTTGGAAAACGTGTAACTGTCACATGTGCCTTGTGAGCCAATTATAATGACCCTGACGCCACTGAATCGGATTAAATCGCTTTAACAGTTTCACGACGGTCGTTATAGAGTGCCCCAGGGATGACGCACTTTTGTAGGCAAAACCCGGAAGCGAGTTAGCATTTTAGGACTTCCGGTTCCAACGCCGTAAAGTCTATGGGTTTTTTGAATGGGTTTTTGCTAAATCGCCTGAAATAAGGTCTGTGGTTAACAATGCCTCTAAATACTTTCACGTTTTGATCTATGACATAAAACACACCAGTTATAACCCACTTGTGATTTTTTAAACTTTTACTGTGTCTTAAAATCGGCAGTTGTTAACAAATTGCTAAAAGGGACTACTTCCTTTGGCGGGGACTTTAGACGTCATCATTAAAAACGGGACATTTGGAGAGCATTTCTCATGAAAAAGTGGAAAAGTATTAATAACAGCACAGATCATAATCAGCGAGCATGTTTTTAAATAAAGTTGTTTTTTAAATACAGTTTGAGGAAGCTTGGTGGTGACGACGTTGATCCGCGACCATGGTGTGCTTTAGTCCGTTTATAGCCTACTGTTAGCCTTTTATATCTGACGACTTTATTTAGGCTTCAAAATCTATAAATGTTGTGTTAACTTGTAAAGATTATCTTGATAGACAAAACGTGTAAGTGTCATAACCCTTTGTTAAACACAGAGCTTATTTTCTGCGATTTTCTAAAAGTCTATGGGAAAAATGCATAGGCTTTCAACCGAGGAACCCGTGCGCTGCTAACTTCCGGGTTGGCCTACAAAAACGCGTCATCCCTGGGGCACTCTATTGAACATTGATATAAAAAAATAAAATAAAATAAAAACAGTTTTATGATGGTCAATCAGTCACATTTGCAGATTCCGTTTAAATGAATGGGCAGTGCTGTACAATGAATTACACCTGTCGTAAATGTAAATTAGGTCATTATAATTTCAATACTTTCTTAATAATGAATCCGATTAAATTGACAGCCCAAGTAATTAGTAATCTGTATTATTTTTTGAGTAAGCATAGCAACACTGTTATGTTACAGCAATTTAAAAGCAAAGTGGCATGTTAAATTAACATTTCACCATTCAGATGTAAACACTCAACTGACGGGCTCTGTCCCATAAATAATTGCATATGCCCCTTTATTCAGAGTGTAATTTCCTGTAAAGACAGGAAAGACTGTAAAAAAAAAAACATAACAAAGATGACTAAACACATAAAACTATGTATCCAGGTGTACAATGATGTGATTTTTTTAATCCATTTCTAATCCAGAGTTCTGTTAATTATGCATATTAACTTTGAGTGAATTTGAAAATGTAATTTCTCCAAACATCTTAGCAGTCTTCCAAGATAACAACCTTCGACTATATATGTACACTTCTGGCAGCTCAGATTAATTCTTTTAAGATTTACCTGTAGGTAATATAACCAAACATAATTAAGGGGTAAGCCCCAAGGCATGAAGTTGATTGAAACGTCAGAGCTTTGTATATAATTGGATAAGGGGCTTGATTAATTTTCTCCTACACAAATACATTAATAGTTACCGAATCCATATTTCAAAGCGGGCATTTTAATTGTATCACCTTCCATTTCAAGTTATTTATTAATTACAGAGTTGACCTCACTGTTCAAACTATAGACCTTCTGCATTATCACTCCAGTGCAAACAGGCATCTCTCTTTAGACATGAGCTGCAACTGACATTAGTAAATTTACCTGTCTGTAATCCCTGAAATACAACCAAGGGATATTAAAACTCATGCAAGAGCAAAAACCAAACAAAGCACAGTGTCACCTTGAGTTTCAGGCAGCTTTAAATCTGTGCATGATATTGTATCATAACCAGGGTGTGACTTCCATAAGGCACATTTGAGTTTTTACAACATTTCAGTAAGCACAAAAGTTAGATTTATAAGTTAGTTAACACATTTCACATGTTGCCAAGTAGATATTATAACAACAGATGGTACATGAGTACTTCCTAATATCAGTATCGGGTGGTATAAAAAAACAAAAAACAAATAAACAATTAAACTTAATGTTGAGATGAAATTTTGTGCCATATGTGGTCAAGAGAAAAAAATAAGGTGAGGGGTCATCTTGCCCTGGGGCCTGGGGGCATCTTACCCCAACTTTACCCTATATATAGTTATATTATAGCTTGTAGTTATATGGTTATATGCAGATATAGGTCTACTTTGGCAGGTACACCCAGCAGACACATATTTTCAATTAATGTGGCTTGGATGCCTAGAATTTTTTTATTTATTTTTTTTGCCATTTTTCTTTTCTTCCCTGCTGGCAGAAGGCGCAGAAATTGAAAGGTGTGTTTTTAATCTTCTTGTTCCCTATTCATAGAATAAAATAGTACAAAAAAATTACAGTCTAATATATATTGAGGACTGGAATAGCTGTACATCTTGACATTCATAAATCAAATGTGATTACATATTCAGAAGAGGCCAGGAAAAGGAACAGCGATACATTACTCCTAACAAGACAAATGTGAGACAGATTCACGCAGGGGGTCCAAATATGTACCAAAGTTAAGTGTGTTAATATATGGCTGTTTGCTAGAGAGGGGGCAGAGATTCCCCTGAGACTCCTGCTACAGCAGGTAGTGATAGATATGAATAATAAAGCAGAACTACTTAAACTTGGTCCCGTGTGTGGTTTAACCTGCATGTGCGATTAGCATAGAGACTTGGCACAGGTTTGAGGAGGAAAAAGACTGAATGAGCGCTGAACGGGCTGCCAAGAACAGCTGTAGGACACATCAACCCTTGCAACCTTTTTTCAGCAACCCTGGTCCATTAAAAAAAACATGCCTGTGGTGACATTTTTGCAAAGTGATATTACATTTCTGCTTCTTATTATGTTTCATGACACTTTGAAGTGCAAAATCCAAAACTGATTAACATGTATCTGGCAACATTTTATTACCTTGGTTGTTGTACGAATCACAGCACTTCATAAATGAAATGTCCCATGGGTGGCACTAAAAGTGTGTTCAGTTTTATCCTAAATAGATGAATGTGAATCTGGCAATGTTTTATTGAGTTGGTTGTTATACGTATCGTGGCAGTTCAGAAATGAAATGTCCGGTGAGTGTTGCTAAAAGAACAATGCACTATTGTACATTAAACCCTACCAAAACCTAACCAATAGTATTAAAGGGGTCATGAATTGAGAAAACAACTTTTCCTTGAGCTTTTTGTTATATAAGAGGTAGGGGTGTGACGAGACAGGTAGCTCACGAGATGAGACGAGACACGGCAAGACAAGATTTTTACACAGTATTTTTAATCCTCAATGACTAAAAAATTGTCTGCAGGTGCATTTAAAATGTTTTAACTACACTCAAAAAATATTTAACCCCAAAAGTTAAAACTTATGTAATTCAATTGCATATAAAATTTCCATCCATTTTAATCACATAAATCCAATGTAAACTTAAAGCTTCCAATGTTACTTAAGCTTCCCCATCATGTTCAGTTGACTTGAATGAATTAAATAAAGGTTATGTTAACTGATAAACTGCAATTTAAGCTTTTGTAATACATAAAACTTACTCTTTTAATATGACTTATTCTTACTTGCTTTATATAACTACCTTACATTAATTTATTTATATTAAAGGTCCCATTTTTCGTGGTTTTTTGAAGCTTTGATTGTGTTTATAGTGTGCAATATAACGTGTTCATGTTTCGCGTGTAAAAAAACACAGTATTTTTCACATAATTTACTTATCTGTATACCGCTGTTTCCACTGTCATAAAAACGGGCTGATGACTTCCTTGTTCTATGAAGTCCCTCCTTCAGAAATACGTAACGAGTTCTGATTGTGCCAGCGGTTCCTGTGTTGTGATTCGACAGAAGCTTAGTGCATCTTGCCCGGAAAGGTCACGCCTCTTACCATAACGTGGAGATGCACGCGCTCAGTGTTATTGTAAACATGTCTTTAATTTTACCCTATCAATTTGAGCCGGAATCAGACCCGGTGATTGGACTGCGGGATGAAAATAACAGCGTTTCGACGACATGGCGACAAACACACTCTACAAACGCAACTCTTGTGTATTCCTGTGGGCGGAGGTTATTCAAAAAACTGTTTTAGTGACGTCATTAAAGAAGGAAGTAGAGGGATGTAGTCCAAACTGGCCGTTCGATGTAGGCGACTTCTGTTAAATAAAATATCTCGCTTGGCATTGAACTTTGAGCTTTAAAATTTTACAGATTTTATTTATACTCTAACAACAACATTACACACTAACTAAAGTTTGAAACATGGGATCACGAAGAAGGGGACCTTTAAATAAATGGTCAAACACATGTTACATTCATAAAAATGTATTGCCTCAATTGCTGCAGGAATAATAAGAAACATCCAGTCTGACATGGAACATAATGCAGTATTTCACAAGTTAAGACAACCGTTTACAGCAGTCTTGTGCCTTCTTCCAAACTAACACAATGGTTATGGCTCCTTGTTTGACATTTTAGTTTTAAGTCTGTGTGCCAAAAAGTTCATAGATCAACAAGGAACCAAATTTCAACATCAAGCATTATTTCACATATTCAAGGTAACATTGGGATCTCTGCATAGTATGGTAGTCAGTTTGTGCTTTTGCTTGTGTGAAACTTGATACACAACAGTAAATGGTTACATTCCTTGTAAACGTGTTCAAAAAAAAAACAATCAGGACACTTGGGGGGAAAAGAAAAGCAATCTGAAGGATTATATGTTACTTTACATATAACAGGTTTTCTGTTGTCTGTCACATTTCACCATTTAGACATTCAGTAGCCCAAGTGTCCTACTCACAAGTTAACTTCCCTGGACAAGGAATAGCACAAGGGCTAGTTCACCCAAAAATTAAATTTCTTTCATTAATTACTCACCCTAATTTCGCTTCAAACCCCTAAGACCTTAATTAATCCTCAGAACACAAATTAAGATATTATGTGTGTACAACGTCAACTGCGTAGGAGACTGACATAAAAGGGAAGAAATTTTGTATAAAGTCGTTATTTTGTTTTGTTTTTTGCGCACAAAAAGTTTTCTTGTCACTTCATAGCATTAAGGTTGAACCACTACAGTCACGTTGACTATTTTAACAATGTCTTTACTACTTTTCTGGGCCTTGAAAGTGGTAGTTGTATTGCAGTCTATCTGAGGTCAGTGCGGAGTCGTGAACGCGGATTGACAACAGACCCGGAAGAGAAGACAATGCTGAATAAAGTCGTAGTTTTTGTTATTTTTGGACCAAAATGTATTTTTTGATGCTTCAACAAATTCTAACTGACCCTCTGATGTCACATGGACTACTTTGATGATGTTTTTGTTACCTTTCTGGACATGGACAGTATACCGTACATACATTTTCAATGGAGGGACAGAAAGCTCTCGGACTAAATCTAAAATATCTTAAACTGTGTTCCAAAGATGAACGGAGGTCTTACGAGTTTGGAACGACATGAGGGTGAGTCATTAATGACATAATTTTCATTTTTGGGTGAACTAACTCTTTAAGAGTAATGCTATAATCAACACTTCTCACGATTACTTAACCTTCAGAGCTGTAATAGTCAAAATGTGCTGAAAGTTTTCAAGAGAGTAATACTTAGCTATTTTATACTGCAAAGCTGTTAGTGAATCACAGCCGTGGGCATTTACACTGAAGTCTCACAGCAGACATGCCCCTTAAAACAGTGCTCAAATTAGAGGGCTGAAATCAGGGATGGAAAAATGCCTTTTTATTTCTAAATTCTGACAATTTTTAATGTAAAAAGCATACTAACATTATAAGTGCACCACATAAGACATTATAAAACTACGCGAGTCATGACCCCTTTAAAACAAAAAGCAAAAATTAGATAAAAACATATTTTTTTGAAGCAGCCATCCCATTTTGTCTTGGTTCTACAAGTCTTTGAGCTCTGATAGTGTGATTTGTGTTTCATGGGACTTGTAAGTGCAATGATCAGAAAATGACATCAGAAAAGCCATACATATGAAGCTAGTTACGTGATGTCAACATTAAAATGTATTAGTTTACAAATCATGCACTATGGGAAAAGTGTTTTGAGGTCATAACATAGTTTTGTGCAAAGAGCTTTGCGAAAATAAGCCTTTATTTATCGCTATAATGCCCCTGTAATCATAATTTGTGTGAACAGGAAAAAAAGTTGTTGGTGTTTTACTGCATCTAATGTTAATTTAATCTGGAAACTGCAGTAAATTCTATGTATGGGTATCTTTTTGGAGTTTTGCACAAGGTAGAGGCACATTTTTTCAAAGAGCCATGGTTGTTTATTATATCTAAGCTAAAAGGGAAAAATTAGAATTCAGCATTAATCCTGAACACCAAGGCGTGAGACCAGCACCTCACAACACTTAAGCGTAATATGCTAATAATCATCAAAGCGTTCTGTGGACACTAAACAGCTTGCTGAATGCAAATTACGCATCTTTATTCTAATCTTAAATTGTGGTGTTAATTATCTAGGTCTGACAGGGCCTGCACTTGTAAACAGTATGCTTGCGTGCCTTCATCGACCACTCACTTAGTGCCGCTGGTCATCTGGGCAGGTTAGTAGGCGCTACTGTCAGTTTTTTCATGAGATAATGGTGTACAGTTGAGTAAGTCCCCCCTACACACACATACATGCTCTCTCTGTAAGGTTGCATGTAACACATGGCCCTGTAGTGTACTAAGAGCCTCTTCATCTCCCATTATGGCCCTGGCTGGCACATGCTATTCGCCAACTTATGCTTCTCTAAAAATATCCCACACTGACTAAGCAGAGCATTCGCTAGGGATACATCAACAAGTGTAAACAAGTCAAGAAGCCTTTTTAAATGCTGCCCCCCAAACAAGAGAAACAAGCAAGAGAGCACTGTTTACTTAGCAAATTAGTTTGCAAGCTAATGGGCAGCTACCCCACTAGCCACCCTAGTAAATGATATAAAGCCATAAATGGCTCTCAGAGATTTCAAGTGAGGGATAGTAGAGCCCTTCGAAATCCTCCACATGTCCGTCTGTTTATGTAGCCGTGAAAAAGGTACATGATGACTGGTAGAGCTAATGGAAAGAGCCCTAAAGCATGATTTGAATAAGTAGTTTGAAAGCTAGTTTGTTTAGAAAAGTCCACACAATTGTTTAATTGGATGCAAAACTAAAGTATGATGATGCTCACAGCTATATTACTTTAGAATAGTGAGTCGCAGCTCGCAGGTCTGTTAGGCAGGGAAATAAAAATGCTAAACACAATTGGATAGCCAAATGAATGGGTGTATCAATTTTTAAAAGTAAGAAGAAAAAGTATCTTTTTGTTGTTGGATTCCAAAGCTGTGCATCCAATAAAATGTTGTATTTTGGTGCAAATTCTATTGACACTTAGTAGAAGCATTTAAATTATGCATATGCCAGTATGGACAGGTTATGTGGTGTGGACATCCTCAAACTATGAACAAAACTACACAAGGTGAAAGAAAATATGACTCAGACTACATTAAGTTAACCCTTAAATGCATACCTCGGGTCTTTAGTGACCCGGGACGTCATTCACTACCCTCCTCCTCGTTCATTTTTTAAAGTTAGACATCAACCTTCTTGGTATTCCTCAATAAATTCATTATAAAGAATATAACAAGAAAAAAATCCTAAAATTATAAAAGAATGCCTATTTTTGTATTCATTTTTTGTAAAAACTGTATAGGGCCGCAAACGACCCGAGGTGTGTATGAGTGTAAGTATATTTTTTCTGCGCAACAATAATTGAATTTTAGATGACGGAATAAGTGCAATTCACCTTTATTCCACAAGGTGGCAATGTCTGATACACAATGCTGAAGTGATGACTCATTCAGACAGAAAATGAAATAATAAGAAAAACATGAAATGGCTCAGCGATTTACTGCAGAGCAAGTACTGAACGCAATCAAATATGACTGTAACTGTTACTGGATGAATCTGGTGAAGCTGTTAGCGATCGAAATATTGATTTTGAAGATGTCAAAAATTATATAGTTTTGAGACTACATTTGGGATCGCGAATGGGCTCATATTCGTGACCTCAAACATAAAACTAGCCTATTATTTGCTGAATTTACTGGGAAATGAGCTCTGACGAGGACAGTGATGATGGCATAAAACATCTGCTCAAACGGAGCCCTTTCAAGCTCCAAAAGGTAACAAAATATGCTTTATTTTATTCTTCTGTAATTGTTACTCTAATATCAGAGGAGTTTTTATTATCGTGACAGGTAGAGATCCTTCTGTGTTAGATATAGATCCGGGTCGATAAAGACCCGAATATGTAAGAATGATTGGCGAAACAGTCATGCATTTAAGGGTTAATGGTTTGTATCCACTGGTGCACCTCAAAGCACATTTTGTGTAGTGAATTGTTTGTATGCACATTTTGGGACATTAAATTGTATATATTATATATAGTATATATATATATTATAACCTATTATGAAAGGAAAAAAACAGTATTATGTGAAATATTGTTATTATTTAATGATCTCAAGAAACAGTTCTTATTATTATTATTATTATTATCAATGTTGAAAACAGCTGCTTATTATTTTTGTGGAAATGGTGATATATATTTCCTATTCACCTTAGGAAGAAAGTTTTTTCTTAAGTTGAATACGGCAGGCGTAGGACGTAGCCTAACCATTTTGAACTGCAAGAGGCTTTACACTTTCTTCATAAGTTGAATATGGAAGGTGGTCTGGTGGAAGCTAGATAGCCTATTTTACTTTATAACTTTTTAAATATGGATATTTTTCACTTTGCTTCAGAAGGCCTTTATTAACCCCTGGAGCCGTGTGGAATACGTTTTGATTTGGATGGATGCGCTTTCTTGTGCTTTATACTTGTTGGACACGTTCACTGCCATTATAAAGCTTAGATGCATCAGGATATTTATTAATATAACTCTGATTGTGTTCATCAGAAAGAAGAAGCTTAGGATGCCTGGAGGGTGTTACGGATCCCTTGTTTCCCTGGACTCCATTTCCCATGATCCTCCTGTTCTCCACACCTGCACTCACTTCCCTCGTCAGTTCCTCATCATCACGGATCACCTGCACCTGGACTCTATTATCTGCACTCCCTTTATAATGCACTCACTCCCTTCACTCCTTGTCCGTTCTGAATGTTGTTTAATGTGTATGTTGGCGTTCCTGCCCTGTGTTCATTAAAGAAGTGTATGTTTGTGGAAATCCGTATCTGCCTCGTCTCTCTACACCAGCAACACGTAACAGAAAGACGGACCAATACCGCTGGATTTCCACTAGAACATGGAGACATTCCCCGGCTCCCTGGCTACCGCTCCTCCAACGCCTCTCACTCACCTTTCTGCTGGCGATCGCCTCATCGGGCTTCTTCAGGTTGGTCGTTCACTGGAGAGGTATGTGGAGGAGTTCCTTGAGCTGGCTTATCTGACTGACTGGCCCGATGATAATTTAATCGCCCTGTTTTTGGACGGTCTGGATGACAACACTCTCCGTTTCCATGAACCTGATTATCGTCTCTCCTTAAGCGAAACTATCAATTTTATTTTGTTTTTGAATAATTCCAAATTCTATGTGGATGAGTGTTGGTCTCCAGTCCGTCCAGAAACACGGTCGGCTGGGCCAGTTAGTCAGCCTCTGTATTCCTCCGCTTACCCCTCCGGTGAACTTCCTTCCTGCCCCACGCTGGGCCCACACTCTCCTGCTGGGTCCGGAAAGCGGAGGAGGAGGAAAAAACCTGCCGCTCCAGCCCTCTCCGAGGAGGTTCCAACCTCACACGAGCCGCCAAGTGAGGCGGCCTGGCTTATAGACTTTTGGTCTGAGCCAAGTTCTCCAGTCTCCGCCGAGCCAAGTTCTCCAGTCTCCGCCGAGCCAAGTTCTCCAGTCTCCGCCGAGCCAAGTTCTCCAGTCTCCGCCGAGCCAAGTTCTCCAGTCTCCGCCGAGCCTGCATCTCCAGTCTCCGCCGCCGAGCAAGCAGCGCCAGTCTCCGCCGCCGAGCAAGCAGCGCCAGTCTCCGCCGCCGAGCAAGCAGCGCCAGTCTCCGCCGCCGAGCAAGCAGCGCCAGTCTCCGCCGCCGAGCAAGCAGCTCCAGTCTCAGCCGCCGAGCCCGTATCTCCAGTCTCAGCCGCCGAGCCCGTATCTCCAGTCTCCAGCCCTCAGCTCCAGCCGCCGCCAAGCCCTCAGCTCCAGCCGCCGCCGAGCCAGCCGCTCCTATGAACTGTGTTATAGAAGTCTCCAGCCCTAAGACTGTTTACCCTCCCTGCCTCCCTCTCCCACCTCCATCCATTTATGTATTCACTGCACCTCCTCCTCAAGCCCCATCGCCCAGATCTCCACCTCGGACCTCTGGGCGATTACCTACACCCTGGCTCCAACCTCCCTCGTCTCCACCATGGCCCATCAGTCCACTAGTCTCACCAGTCTCCATCCTGCCCCCGTTCACACCTTGTTCATTCGTCAGCCTGCCCTCACTTCTGGACTGCACTCCTCCGTCTTCGCTCCATCACTCCGTCCCTCAGCTCCAGTTGGCCTCCTCACTCCCCCCAGTGTTCACTTTGTTGTCTGTCATCTGTCTTCAACTGCGGCCTTCGGGAGCCCCGGCTGCGCTTCGGTCGGCGGAGCCGCTGGTTCCGCCATCTCCCGCCGGTCCTTCAACGCCGCCTGGGCTCAACGGCTCGAAGGCTTCGGCACCTGACCCTCCACGGCAGCCCGCTGCACCTGACTCTCCACGGCAGCCCGCTGCACCTGACTCTCCACGGCAGCCCGCTGCACCTGACCCTCCACGGCAGCCCGCTGCACCTGACCCGCCACGGCCGCCCACGGCCCCAGAACCGCCATGGCCGCCCACGGCTCCTGACCCGCCATGGCCGCCCACGGCTCCTGACCCGCCATGGCCGCCCACGGCTCCTGAACCGCCATGGCTGCCTTCGGCTCCTGACCCGCCATGGCCGCCTTCGGCTCCTGACCCGCCATGGCTTTTGAGCCCGCCCTGGAGACCTCCACTCCTGTCTGCTCATTCCCCTGCTCCGGCTTGAGGTCTCCAGGGCGCCCGCCCCTCTCCCGGTTGTTACATCTACGGCGCGAGGACGCGCCTACCGGGAGGGGGAGGTACTGTTACGGATCCCTTGTTTCCCTGGACTCCATTTCCCATGATCCTCCTGTTCTCCACACCTGCACTCACTTCCCTCGTCAGTTCCTCATCATCACGGATCACCTGCACCTGGACTCTATTATCTGCACTCCCTTTATAATGCACTCACTCCCTTCACTCCTTGTCCGTTCTGAATGTTGTTTAATGTGTATGTTGGCATTCCTGCCCTGTGTTCATTAAAGAAGTGTATGTTTGTGGAAATCCGTATCTGCCTCGTCTCTCTACACCAGCAACACGTAACAGAGGGTGAGTATGATAAACAATGTTGGTCCAATCTTGGGTCGCCATTTGACTTGACTCCAATGTAAAATCTGTGAGCTGAAGTGAAAACCAGTTGAGAATCACTGTTTCAGATACTTGACAAAAAAAATTTGTAAAAACATCCCTTACAATTTTAGCATAAAAATCCAAGCCTCATTTAAAGATAACAACGGTCTAGGCGCACATAACCTGTTGTTTCTCTTCTAGAAAGGATCAGCTAATATCTATAGGAGGGAGATAATTTCCTGCTTTACCTCCGAGGCAGCTGCAGCTCAGGCCCATTGACATTCAGTGTGCAGGAGGGGAGAGTGCAGAGACTGGCATTAGAGACAAGGGAGAAAAGAGAAATAAGAGCACAAGAACCTGCACCTTTGCGTGGAGATGCAATCTGCACGAGCATATGGGGCGATTTCTCCCGACGACCGAAGCCAGTCCACTGCACTTCAGGTTTATTATAGGGACCACAATGGAGGTAATGAGAGGGGGGACTGTCATAGCCAATCACAGGGAGTGACAGTACTGCCTCGAAACATACAGGCAGCACTTTTGTTTTATTATGCACGGCTCGCTTTGATTTGTGGAGGGCGAGTACTTGGAAGAGCCGCTCTATATCCCAGCACTGGCATTACACCAAAGAATTGCATGGGTCGCAGCACTCTGCACAGTATAGTGCATTAGTAATTGTCCTATAGATTAATTCATGAGCCTGAGGATAAATCACCAAGTAGTAGACTGAGAGATGAACTTTGGTGCCATTCGTCAGATGTTTGACATGTATTACTGAGCAAAATGAAGAGCAGATGCAGAGCATGAAAGGGTACGTGAAGATCAGAGAGGAAGAAGAGGGGGACTCAAATTTACAGGATGGTGAGCACTTCTGCAGGGCAATCAATAAAAATTCATTCTGATAAAATATTTAGAGGAGCAAATATGACAAAAATATCTCTCGTTAACTGTATCCTGTCACTGGACCGGGTACTTGATACATCCAGGCTGCGTTTTTAAAATGACATGCGGATGGGTTGTGTCCCTGAAGAATAAGTAGAGCACGCCTTTGATGAAAAATTCAATTACAAACAAGATGTGATAAGAAGACGAAATTTGATTTCATTTTAGATCCAATTAGATCTCTCGTCTTGCTCTCTAAGAGCATAGTTGAGCATTTTGTAAAACTTCAAACGTAAAAGTTTAAAAGTTTGTCACCCACACATAGATACAAAACCGCACATATTCCTAACAAAAATGTCTAGCATACCAGCATCACTAAGCATTGCAGCTTTCCTAATATCCCCCTCTTCTCCCTGACTGAGTTATTCAGGGGATTAGCAGACCATTATTTTTATTTATTTATTTATTTTTTCACAGTGCACAATGTCAAAGCTTAGTGGAGGCATTTCTCTGGCTGCGATTAGACGTGGCTTTAAAATATGCAAAATATAAAAGCTAGTTAGACAAGTCTGCTCAATATTTTACTAATTTAGTGTACAATTTGCAGCAATTTGCCATCAAAATATATATATTTCATTCACAAGTTTAGGGTCTGTAAGTTGTTTTTTTATTTATTTAAACAAAATGCAGTAAAAACAGTAACATTGTGAAATATTATTAAAAAAATTTTTTTTTATTTTTTATTTTAGATATATATTTTTTAAAAATGCAATTTATTCCTGTGATGGCAAAGCTGAACTTTCAGCATCATTACTCCGGTCTTCAGTGTCACATGATCCTTCAGAAATCATTCTAATATGCTGATTTGGGGCTCAAAAAAAATTCTTATTATTTATGATCAACGGTTGTGCGACTAAAATTTTTGTAGAAACCATGATACATTTTGTTGTCAGGATATTTCATCAATATAAAGTTCAAAAGAACAGCATTAATTTTAAATAGAAACTTTTGTTAACAATAGTCAGTCTTTTTCTGTCAGCATCCTTGCTGAATAAAAGTATTAATTTCTTAGCAAAAATTTTACTGACCCAAAACTTTTAAAGTAGCATATACACCGATCAGGCATAACATTATGACCACCTTCCTAATATTGTGTTGGTCCCCCTTTTGCTGCCAAAACAGCCCGTTGAGGCATGGACTCCACTAGACCCCTGAAGGTGTGCTGTGGTATTTGGCACCAAGATGTTAGCAGCAGATCCTTTAAGTCCTGTAGCAAACTGCGATGCACTGTGTATTCTGACACCTTTCTATCAGAACCAGCATTAACTTCTTGAGCAATTTGAGCTACAGTAGCTCGTCTGTTGGATCGGACCACATGGGCCAGCCTTCGCTCCCCACGTGCGTCAATGAGCCTTGGCCGCCCATGACCCTGTCGCAGGTTCATCACTGTTCCTTCCTCGGACCACTTTTGATAGATACTGACCACTGCAGACCGGGAACACCCCACAAGAGCTTCAGTTTTGGAGATGCTCTGACCCAGTCGTCTAGCCATCACAATTTGGCCCTTGTCAAACTGACTCAAATCCTTATGCTTGCCAATTTTTCCAGCTTCTAACACATCAACTTTGAGGACAAAATGTTCACTTGCTGCCTAATATATCCCACCCACTAACAGGTGCCGTGATGAAGAGATAATCAGTGTTATTCACTTCACCTGCTGGTGGTCATAATGTTATGCCTGATTAGTGTATACATGAATTGCAAAATACGTATAGAGGGTATGCATCGACGTCACTTTCCCGCCGAAAACGCGCTCCCTCAGCTGGACTGAGTGGCAAAAGAACCTGCTGCGTGACTGGATTTAATAGGGGAAACTGCAAAAACGCGAGTAAAACAAACGATTACACTAAAGGTTGGACTCGAAAGCGTTTCTTACAACTTGTCAAATAAACCTAATTCATGGATACTGACATGCAGCCAGGAGTCGTTTCCTGACATTTATATGTGCCTGATTTTGACGCCGGGGAAATACATAAAGCAAATCTGCCAGTGAATATTTTATATAACTACAATATAGGTAGGTTTAAATCCGCGTAATCACTTATATCAATGTTATATCGTCATATTGTCCAGCCCTAAAACATATATATAGTTTTATAGTATAGTTTTTGTCAGTGCTGTTTATTTAAAAACACCCAATTATGCAGAATATAAGATGGTAAATATTTAATTGATGAGTTGTCAACATAATATATAACATTACAATATACAGTACAGTACAAAAGTTGGGAACCACTAAGATTTTTAATGTTTTTAAAAGAAGTTTCGTCTGCTCACCAAGGCTACATTTATTTAATTAAAAATACAGTAAAAAACAGTAATATTGTGAAATATTATTAAAATTTAAAATAACAGTTTTCTATTTGAATATATTTCACAAAGTAATTTATTCCTGTGATGGCAAAGCTGAATTTTCAGCATCATTACTCCAGGCTTCAGTGTCACATGATCCTTCAGAAATCATTCTAATATGCTGATCTGCTGCTCAAGAAACATTTAATGTGTACAATTGTACAAAATATTTGTGTACAATATTTTTTTCAGGATTATTTGATGAATAGAAAGTTCAAAAGAACAGTGTTTATCTGAAATCTAATCTTTTGTAACATTATAAATGTCTTTACTGCCACTTTTGATTGATTTAATGCATCCTTGCTGAATAAAAGTATTCATTTCTTTAATTTCTTTTCAAAAAAATAAAAATTCTTACTGACCCCAAACTTTTGAACGGTAGTGTATAATGCTACAGAAGCTTTGTATTTCAGATAAATGCTGTTCTTTTGAACTTTCTATTCACTTTCTATTTCTATTTAACTGTTTTCAACATTGAAAATAATCATAAATGTTTATTGAGCAGCAAATCAGCATATTAGAATGATTTCTGAAGGATCATGTGACACTGAAGACTGGAGTAATGATGCTGAAAATTCAGCTTTGCATCACAGGAATAAATTACTTTGTCAAATATATTTAAATAGTACACAGTTATTTTAAATTGTAATAATATTTCACAATATTACTGTTTTTTACTGTATTTTTAATTAAATAAATGTAGCCTTGGTGAGCAGACGAAACTTCTTTTAAAAACATTAAAAAATCTTAGTGGTTCCAATCTTTTCGACGTTATGATTTTACCTCAAACTCCAACAATTTGACACAAAATGATAACTGCAAATCCATGTTTCTCTGCTGGAGTCGAGCTGTTTCTGTGAATTGCAGTGATCCATTTGCTTCTTTTTTCTGTAGCTTTCGGCAGTCTTTAAATATATACCTCAGGTTTTGTGTCAAAGCTATTTGTACAGTCAATCACAAGGCTCTTTCCCGTTTTGGATGTGTTTTGTGTGTTTTTCGCGGCATTCATGCTGAAAACCAATGCTGCCGCTCAGTCTTTGTGCCACTCAGTGGGCGTGACCGCAGTCGTAACGGTCGACGATGACGTCACGTGCATACCCTCTATACCATCTTACCTTCTTAGCACTTTATTTCTTCACTTTTACTTTATTGTTTGTTTATTAACCACCATGGGTATAATCATAAAAGACTTAACTTGCAAATAATGTGTCATCATATGCTTATGATGAGAACAACCAGAGTATTTTGTTTAATTTAAGCTTTAGGTGTCTTTATCTTAACATGATTTTAATATTGTGGATTTTGATGCTATACAGGTCTTGGCTGGATATTTTGGCACAATGATATGGATAATCTCCCCTTGAACACTCCGATTATGATTACGGAAATGAGGCTGCATATTTCCCAGAGGTATAGGAGTGCGTGTTTGTTTAGTGAACACAGCTACAGCATGACAAATTCCCATCTATGGAGGCTGCAGTTTCTAAGTCTTTTAAGCTTGCTTACTTTTCCTAAACACATACACACATACATTCGCTCATCCCTCTTACACCCTGTGATTTGCTCCAATTTCCATCATCAACATTCCTGGCCATAGTAATCCAAGATCATTATTAGAGAGCAGACCTTTAAACCCTGGTTGTGACATTTAATGTTGAACAGCTTATCTCTACAGTATGTGTTGGATTTCACCAGCATCCAGTGGCGGAGTAATTGCAGCAGAAATTGCGAGTCTGTGTCCTGCCCGTGTGCCAGTATAGAAACAACTTTTTTTTTACAATAATCTTAGCATATAGAGCCTTCTAATGTGGCTGTCACTTTGTTTTCTATTCACTGCTGTGACATACAGTTTAATTATAAATGTACTTCACTGCTGTCTTTAGAGCCCTGAATATTTGGCCATTTTTGTCTCCTAACATAAGTTAATAAACTGTAGAAATCTCAGAGCAGCCCCAAAACATTATCTCCACATCTCAATTAGATGATATTTGGCTTTCATAGGAATCTGCTTGTTTGGTTGTAGCCTCAGGGCTCCCAAATACAATTTCTTTATCATCTATTATGACTCAGTTGTTTTCATTTGTAACTTCCCCTTGTGTAATCTGGGTACAGCGCCCTATTTTCAGGTTTAAAAAATCTCTTGACAAGCATATTGTTACTCAGTGGCCATCTTGAATGGAATATACAAAACTCTATCTATCTATGTATCTATCTATGTATCTGGGTTATTGACGAATAAGGTTTTTAAAAGTCTAAAAAAACATAATGGAGACATTAATTTTGAAGTTTTATTAAGTGCTAACAATGAGATTATGTGGTTTTTATAATCAATTAACACTGCTTTTGTCATTTTAACCAAAATTTCGGTTTTACCGAATTACACTTTTGGTTATACCGAATGAATATATTTTCAAACAGTGCTAACAGGCTGATATATAGCTAGCTAGATAATCAAACATTTTATATTTAGTACAAGTTTTTAAAGTATTACAATATTTTCCATGTTTTATAGCGGTTGTACCGAATGACCTGATGTTTCGGGACATGCATATGAGCAAGTGAAAACATAATTTTTTTTTAAGTTAGTTACTTTGCTTCACGACCATGTGGTCCTGTGTAGGTGTCTGAATGATGTCACATCCTGTCACATGACCGCCTAACTTGATCCAAAATGGTCCCTTTATATTGGTTACTCCGAATGACATCAATGAAATTCAATTTTCCAGACATTCTTTCTCATAACAAAGCGACGACTTCTACACATAATTTTAATACCATTTTGCACAATGTTGATATATGATGTTATTAAATCATGCCAGAATAAAAAATGTCTACAATTATTACATTTAAGATATTTTAATCACAAATGAAATGGCTGTATTGGCCTTTGGACGGTTAAACCGAATGCCCTTTTGACACTTCAAAATCTTTAAAATACCTTTATATGTAGCAAAATATAATTGAAACCTTTTGGATTCAATAAAAGATATCTAGTTGTACTACCTTACATACTTTGGATGTCATATATTTGTTTTTTATTATTATTAAGGCCTTTGGACAGAAAAATGACCCGTCATGTCATCCATCCATCCATCCATCCAACATCATATTATTAATAAATCATGCAGCACATGATCTAATTGCATCTTCTAAATATTGATGGGTAAGACCACAGAAGTCTAATAATTTGTTTAGTCAGAATACATAAATAAATAGACTAGAATAGAATATTAGACTAAAGAAAGATGCTTTTTGCATCCCAGAATAGTGTGGTTACATTTTCTACCAGCAGGGGGCAACTGCCCACGCTAACCAGCCAATCTTTGACCCCTGCAGTGAAACTTGATTATGTTTAATTAATCACGTAAAATGAATAGCTCAATACATCTGGGTGTGTTTAAAACAAGTTCATGAGAAATTAGTGTAGGATAGGTCCTAGCACTTAAAATAACAGCATATAATTAGCTGCATTATATTTAACTAACACAAAAACATTGATGCAGGTTTAATAATGTATTTGCTTCAAATAGATGTTGACTACATGGGACTGTTTTTAATTTTGATACTGAATGTATAGTGATATTCACAGCAGTATGCCTATGAGTTGGGAGTGCTTTCATTTTATTACCGGTCTGCTTTAAGAGACAAGAGCAAATGCTCTCAGAGTATAGCAACCACTGTGCTTTTAGATGAAAAGCTCATTCCTGTGTCTAGAGCCTATAGTCATAACAGCATCTCCACTGCCTGGAGAAAAGGGAGAGAAATTGTGCGTGTGCCGTGTGCGCGATTGAATACTTCTATATGTGTGCGTTATAGAAGTGTGTGGGTGAGATAGAGAGGGAAATAGGACATGTGTGTGTATATAAGAGACAGAGTCAGACAGTGAGCAAGGAGGAAAGAGAGAATAACAAGATATCGGTGTGTGTTTGTCTGTGTCATTCGGGGTAACATAGGCTGGGGAAAAGTCGTTTCTGTCTTCGCTCTAAGTCGATCAGACACAGCTCAGGTCTGGCAAAGGAATATTTTTCATCTGTCAAATGCTTATCGAAAAATATAGAAAGAGAGTTCCAATGATGTGAAAGAAGCACTTTTTAACCCTTAAATATACCATGATTAAGGCTGCTATGAAAGCTTGTATTCACCTCATATTAAAAAAAGGTAATTGTGACTTTATATTTCACCATTGCAATGCTATTTCTCATAAGAAAAAACAACTTTATTTCTCATAATTGTGATGTTACTGTATATGTTGTGATTGCAACTTTATTTCTCGTTATTACACTCAACTTTAAATCTTACAACTGTGACTTACAACTCACAACTAAATTTTCTCTCATAATTGCAGTTTTATTTCTCACAATTGCGACTTTGTATATCAGAATTGTGAATATATTTTCTCATAATTGTAACTTTATATCTCACATATCTCACTGACTTTATTTCCCATAAATGCAATGCAATGCTTTTTCTCATAATTTCAACTTCATATCTCACCCGTCCGACCACCTTTTCATAACTGTGTTATATATTATATATTTTGATCACAACTTTAAATCATTGCAACTTTATTTCAGAAAATTGCAACTTTATTTCTCACAATTGTCACTTTGAATCTCAGAAGTGACTTTTTTCTCATAATTTTGACTGTTGCTAGTAATTGAGACTTTATATCTGAAATGTTCATCTTTATTTCTCATAAATTCAACTTTATTTCTCACAATTGTTTCTTATCTCACATTTACTACTCAAAATTGTGACTATTTCTTGTAGCTGCAACTTTATTTCTCACAACTGCAACTATTTGTCTCATGATTATGACACTGCCTTTAATTGTGACTTTATATTTCACATTTGCAGCTTTATTTCTCATAACTGAAACTTTATTTCTCACAATTGTGACTTTATATCTCAAAACTGCTACTCATTTTCTTATATTTGTGATGTTATCAAAAACTCCCCATTACTCATTATTCCGTTTCACCTGCACTACATCCTTATTTTTATTGTTTTTATTGCTTGTTTATTCTTATACTGTATTGACTATTGTCTATTATAATTACTATGTATTGTTTAATCTTGTTATTCTTACTGGGTTGTCCCTTATTATTCTTTTTAATTTAATTTATTTCCCTTGAGATTTATTGTTTCTTATACTCTTCTATCCAGTCTTTTTTTCCCCTTTTTTATTTGTTGTCCTTGTAATTTATTTCTTCATCTTTCTGAAGAGGAATGGACAAAATATGAATTTCATTGTACTAAAGTACATATGACAATCTTGAATCTTGCATCTTCTTATATCTTTCTTGATATTAACTTTATTTCTCAAAACCATGACTTATTTCTTGTTTTTTGCAACTTTAAATCTCACATTTTTTTTACTTTTTTGCTTGTAATTCTTACTGTATATCTTACATTTGCAACTTTTTTAATTCGCCTAACTGCGTTTCGCACAACTGCATCTTTTTCCATTGACAAGCATTCAATTTATACAGTACCTCAGAGTTTCAACTTTATCTCTAATTTAATATCTCAAATTGTGATTTCCACATGTTTCTACATGTGAACTGTCCCTATAAACAAGGTCACTGCATTCACATACTGTATACATATACTAGAATCATGCAAAACACACGTTGGTGGTTGTATCTGACCCTTCAGTAAAGTGGCTCAACCTACATCCTCATATCTTCTCTGATCATTCTCTTGTAATATGATTGCTGTACTGACCAATATCCAAAGGTCTTAATCACCACAGAAACTACATTTGCTTAATGTCAAAATGCAAACAAACATTTTCTCACAGAGAATTTTAAAAGGTCAGTTTGACTTTCTGGCCTTGTATACAAACTTATCTTGATTAATACAAGACAAACCGCTTGGCTAGAGAACATTTTCCCTTCATATCAATTTCAAATCAGTCATACAAAACTAAAAAAGGCAGCTCATTAGGAAGATTGCAGCATCTGCGCACCTCCGCCAAAGACAAATGTTGTTATTTCAGCTTGGCACTGCATTTAGGTTGTTGTTTAAGGTCCCTTAATACCCAATTTACTTACAGAAATTAAGTGAATTAATCTTTCAGGGACTGCCTGCACAGATGCCTGCCATTTGCTTTTAAGTAGGAAAAGTGTTGATATAGAAATGACACATCATAACAAATATATAAGCTGCTTTTGCATTAAATTCACCTTACCAAGTAGCCTTAAACAGACTCACTGCATCTACATGTTTTGTAAGGACAAGCAAATTGGCTTGAACTCAGGTGACCAAGCGTTACATCCTGAGGCAGCAGTCTTGTTTTCCCATAGGGTGTGCAACTGAAGAACTGAACCAGACGAGTGGGTTTAATTTCAGTGTTTTCCTAGCATCGTATTGCACAGTAATGGTCTGAGTCTTAATTGCTATGCTTTCTTCAAGTCTTTTGTTTCTATCTGTCAAATAAAAGCCATTTTGTTGAATACGAGTAAGCAATTGCTGCTTCTAGAACAGACAGAAGTGCTGCATTAAAATACATTGGGGTTACATCATATATCCAAAAGAGATCGCAATAAATAATTTCTGAAACAGTTTTGTTGTTTAACACCATTTTAATTAGCGTCCCGAGATGAATCTCAGTCTCTAAGAGGAGTCTCGCTCGCTGAGCAACATCCACAGTGACATGTTCACATTCTACTAAAATAACTTTGCTCCCGATCAGGTCATTGAGCTGCCACTTTGACTCTGTGTGGCAGCTACGGAGAGCGCAAAGTCTGACAGCAAGCCGCGCTGCTCACGCACATGACGTGATTAAGGAAATTACACCAATGCCATCCATTGCCTGGACTAATTATAAATGATTCTGCTTTTGTGCTGTGGTGAAACTGAAGTGAACAAGAAAAAGCTTCATCTAACTTTTGTTCTCAGCAGCAGTCCCCCATATAAGCCAAATCAATCCAGTTACCTTTTCTTTTTAATCAGACCTGCGGGAGCTCGTAGGGAGATGGATGTTTATTTCAAATGCTCCGGTGGTCTTGGCTAACAAAGAGAGAAAGCGATTTCAAAACCTCTGCAGCTCAATTAACATTTGCAAACTTTATCTCAAACCTCCATCCATCTGTCAGAGGGAGAATCAACTATCTGTGCTACTCAGTTTCTCTCCCACATGTAGCCACAGAGCTGGAAAGATTAATTTAAAAAATGAACGATCTTGTTGATTAATCATTGTTTTGGCACGTTTTATTCAAGTGAGTCTTGGCTGCTTCTAATTTTGGTCCATTAAATGACTGACTATTCCAGGCAGTTAATCTTATTATTCCTGGCTACCTGTAGTCAGTCCGGCGATAAACCTTTTCGCTTACTTGCATGTGTGCGCAATAAATCGGTATTGGTGAAATCAGTCATTCATAATCATCACAGTGGAAAAATGGTTGACTATGAGCTGCTTTAGGTGTTGATGCAGAACAAACATGGATTTTATATTATAAGACCTACCATCCAATTATTTCTAAGAACCAATTTCTCCTTGACTCTATTGATTTTGCAGTGCTAACTCTCTGCAAGGCAATTAGCCAAGTAATTAAATTATGTAGTAATATTAAAGTGGTAGGCGCTTCAGGCTATATTAAAACCCATGGCTAATTCCACAACACTGTGTGTTTGCAAACTTTCCTTAAAAAATGTGTGTTCCTTATATATCATTATTTTCCTAACAGCCTCATTTTCATATTTGCCAAAAAAAAAAAGAAAGAAATAAAAATAGTAAAATATACAGTAATACTTTACTTAAAGCCTTTATAATACATTATAAAAGTATTTTGTAATGCATTTACATTGTATGATCTAATGAATAATTGTAATCACAGTTTAGAAAGTATAATGCATTAAAACACATGACAAACAACCAGTTTCAGATATAGCAAGGAATCTGCAAGTATTATCATGCATTTTAACTTTGGTTACGATTAACAGATATAATGCCTTATAAGATGCATTATGCATTATAAAGGCTTTAAGTAAAGAGCTACCAAATATACTTAACAAATAAATATACAATAAAGTATTTAGAAAAGGTTAAACTTTCACTGCAACAAGAACAACTGTACCGCGGCTGACAGAACACTGTGGATGTGCATTTGTTCATCCAATAGCCAACTGTTTAAGAGATGAACAGAGGCTGGGTTGACAGTCAAGGTAAAGCATCATTGTTAAGGGCAGCTCAGCAGGGAATCCAGCAGCTCACTTTCAGTCCTAACACATGATTCATAAATCTATATTCTGAAAATAAACCGCCAGTGTGTTCAGATGTGGCATTTGAGGAACATCAGAGTTCCTTTTTTAACTTATTTATAATGTTCTGTTGTAGCACCGTCAGTTTCAATGAGCACCATCAGGGACAAAATATGGTAAGAAAGTAAAGTTACACAGCTGCTTTATGATTTGTGATCATGTTAATAGACGGTGTGACAGAACTGTAATCATCTGAATCAGCAGATTCTCTTGTTAAGTTTGATATATAACATTCACACAAACTTTTCATCTATATTTGGAAATAACCAGCAATATCATGCCTGACCAGACAAGGAAGGTTGTAACACTTTTCAATGTGCATCTGCTGGATCCCCCAAAATTGCTCAGACAGAATGGTACATTTCACATTGATTCGGTTAACACAAAAATAATAGTGAATAATACACTTTTATGTTTTTTGCCTATAATATTTTTTATTTTGTTCCGTTTTTGAATGTAAATTATTCCAACGTTAACATGTAAAAATGGATGTATGTTTGATTACCACAATAAATCCACTCATAAAACTTAATGTATTAGTGTTACAGTATATGGTAGTGGGGTTGTACTTGAAAACATAGTTTTTAAGGATAAGCAGTATATTTATAAACTACTTTAAATTGTAGCAAATATGAAAATATTATAGCTATTAAAGTTTTAGTGTCAGACGTTTAAACAAAATGTGTTGCAACACTCCCCGGTTTCCTTCTAATTTCCCTTGTCTGGTTAGACAAAACTGAAACGCTGTCGTACTTTACATATTGCTGCCTCGAAAAGCTTGTCTTGTCTTTTAGGTTAAATGTCATCTGCACCACCTAAATATCTGTGCTATTTTTCTATCACAGGCTCGAATGATTGATGGTCCTTGCCGACCGCGATAAACTGCAATGTATTACAATGTCCACAAGACAAACATGCGACTGCAAATAACATAAGTTCTTCAGAAGAACCCATAACTACACCGGTTACATCTGTGGAGTAAATGCCACCGGACTTCACTAACGCACGCCCGCGTGCCAGATGCTTCCCACCACTGCAAAAGAGCCACGAAATCAGCTTCAACTTACGGGATGATGGAGAAGCTGCTTCAGAGATGCTGAGGAGGCTTAAAATCCACAGCAAGAGCTTCAGTCCGGTCCCGGTGGTTGTCTGCATCTTCGAGTACAGTGAGATCAGCGGAGACGCAGTCACTTTTCCTTCTCGCGCGCGCTGTCCGGAAGAGCAGCTCCACAGAGCGAAGCCTCTAGATGAGCGAGACCCGCACTAACCGACGCTTTTCGGTTCTGATACTCAGTGTGGATATATTTCAGCGCAACAGTCCGGCTTTTCAACAACAAAAGACTACTGTGGAGCACTTTAATGCGGTATTTCAAGCCATGTCGAAGCGCGTGGCGCCGCGCGCTTCAGTATGTGACGCCTGTCTCGCGGAGGTCGCTGTCCAGGTGCTGAAGTTACTACACGCAGCGCGCGCTCGTCCATATAAACACAGAACCCCTCTCTCCTCTGAGTTGGTACATTCCACGAAACAGTAGAGCAGCCCTCGCGGGACAGGGGCCATTGCTTTGAGCGCCTTCTCATGGGCAGCAGAGAACAGATAACATTTGAATGAGTGTCTCTTTTATGTTTATAACTAAAGCTGTTTCTGGAGGAATGCTGATAATGGGCAAGATCTTGGCCGTAGAATTCACTCAAATTACAAGGGCGGTCGTACGAGATGTTTAAGTAATTATAACGAAATGTTACTGCAGAACTTACTGTACAAACGGGTCCGCTAGAGGGCCTGTGGAATATCCACCGCGTGAGAAAAATATATATATATATATTTTTAGGGCTGCCAAAGTTAAGATGTGAACTTGAGATAGCCTACTAAATATGTTTACAAATACCAATCTTGTTTTTTTTTTTTTTTTTAAGAAGGTTGGGAATTCATGATTATTTTATTTTTTGATAGTCCAATTTAACAGTAAGAATAAAAACAAATATACATATCTTTATATGAAAAATGTTTGTATTTCTAAGTGTTCATCATATCTCCCTCCTCTGTGGTTCTGAAACAATATTTATTGAAATATTTATTGAAAAGTGCTCTTCTGTGTGCTGAAGTTAATAAATCCTTTTGCAATCCTTTTATGTTAAAATCCTTTTATCATATTTTTAAAAATATATTTTAAAGAATTTTTTATTAGCCTATACTTATATAAAAGAAAAGTATTTGAGGGTTTTACTTGAATTAAAATTGAAAACAAAATTGAAAACATTTTATCTTATTTAATTAATAGTTTATTTATCATAAGTCAGTAAGGGAGGGACGTTATTCTAAAACAAAATATTGAACACCTTTTAGTAAAGTTTTTTTATGTCTTTTAATGCCACTCAATACAAAACATGTCTTGGTTTTTAACTAAATAATGCTGTGATATTCACAGAAAGTTTTTTATTTTTTATTTTTTTTTGTCAACTTATAGACTTGTGCTGTTAAAGTCTCAAATCAACTGCTTACAAGTCTCAAGTCATTTTTTGCAACTTAAGTGCAACTTAGTTTCAACCTCAGCTTTTGTTGGTGACACCTTATATTGGTTGGTTGATTCAGTTATGTTAAATAAGATTATCATTATTCATTAACATGAATAATAATAATTTTGATGCCATCACATAAAGCACATTTTTAGGATACCTGACAAATCACATTTTACAGTGCAACTAACTGTATCAGTAATATTTTAGTTCTTTGCGGTTCATTTTCATTTTTATATTTTGGTACAGCATATATGAAGTGGATTCACAGTCCAGTCTTCTGAGAATTTTGCTCCATCACTGGCTTTTCTCTTCCTATCTGGAACAAAAGTGGCCTGCAATCCTCACCTGTGTATGCTTGGATTTTTGTGTGATATTTACCCACCTGTTTGAAAAGCAAATTCTCAGCAGAGTGTGAAAGAAACACCATCTGTGCAAAGGCAGAGAAGGACAGCAGATACTCTCACTTTTTTCCAAGTTCTCGTCTATCAAAAGAATTGCTGCTGAAAATGCAACACATCTCATCCTGTGATTTTTTTTTTTTTCCTGTATGGCTGAGCAGGTGTTTTGCGTAATAACTTCAGGATGGAGATAAACATTTGCTTTGCACCGCATCAACAAGCACAGTGGGTAAAAGAAAAACAAACTTAAAAGAACAATTCACCCAAAAATGAGAATTTTGTCATTGTTTACTCACCTTCCTGTCAGTCCAAACCAGTGGCGTGCACGGGGGGTGGGGGTGGTGATGGTGGATTGCGATTGTGCTCCTGCCTTCGCGGAGGTCTGTGCACGCCACTGGTCCACTTTGCTTTTTTTCTCACGTGGAACACAAAAGGAGATGTTTATCAGAATGTCTGAGCTGCTCTCTTACATTCAATGAAAGTAGATGGGGACCAATGGATTTCAAGCTCTAAAAAGGACAATAAAGCACCGAAAAACATCATAATAGTCCATAAGACATGTTCAATATATTCCAAGTCTTTTGAAATCAAATAATAGCTTTGTGTGAGGAACAGAATGAAATTTAAGTTGTTATATACTGAAAATCTTGCTGTGTTCACTATTCACTTTCATTATATTAAAAGAGCAGACATGAATCTTAATTTTAGGAGTAAACTTCCCCTAAGACACATACTAAATTCTAGACAATCCTGTGAATGAAAAATACTTTCAGTTACATGTCAGACTATGATTAATCCTGCATTTAAAAACATAATGCACCCATCTTGAAAGTATATAATATGAAAGTTATGTTTATGGAAATCAATAATGCATCTGTTGGTTAAGACTTGGAAACTCACATCAAACAGCATGACAAAACATCCCAGTTAATACATGTTAGATCAAGGAATACAAAATGAACTCTTTGAAACATAAGACTCATTCCAAATTGATAGTAATATCATTAAGGACTCATTTTCGAATGCTTAAAAATTCTCTAATAAAAATCATTTTAAATTAGCACCTTTCAAGCACAAATGTAATGGTCTTGATTCCTTTTGATCCTCTTTTTTGTATTCCACTAGACAAATGAACAAAGTCTATCATCCTTACATTCCAATAATCAAATTCTAGCATTTTTTCTTTTGCATTCATAATGGATTACTCCATCTTTGGAGGTCAACAGTTCATTATATTGAAATGAGAGGCCTCTTGCATAAATCAGTGGAACTGATAATGAAATCAGATTTAGAGGCTGGAAACCCACGAAATTATATGTCATGGAATTATAAATCCTGAAAAGACTGACCTATGAGCTGTGCAGATGTCTCCGAAAAATAGAATTACCTGAATTGCTGTGGTGAGCATATTCATTCAGCTATTTGAGAGAATAATTGGTTCCTGAAATATTGCATAGAAATAATTAACCAAGGAGTCCAGGGGAAAGAAGACCTAACAAAAAATGTTAGATGATAGGTGTCCTATCTCATCTCAACCTCATCTCAGAGCTCAATTCTTAATGAATGAGTTGCGTATTCCAGACTGTAAGAACTGCATTACAGACTTTACATTATAAAATCAACATTGATCCAAGTTAATGGTGTACAGCTCTGGTGCGCCCATGATACAGAGGTATTGCTTACAGCTTTTTCACTATGATTGAAAAATACAGTAACTGGGAAGATGGTAAAAGAGACTTGCATGCCTTGATGTTGAACATCAAGAACTAAACCCATGGCAAATAGACTGCGGGTTAAGTTATCTCATACACTGAATTTGTTTCAAGCCATGTTAAATGCATAACCCACCTTACAAATGTAACAGTTATGTTGTTTATGTCTGTTTAGCTTCATTGTGTTTTGGTTTCATTTTCCCTGCTCCTGATTTGCCTGTGTTTATTGGTCATTAGTTTCTGATTAATCCTGCATCTGTTTCTGTTCAATTCATTACCACTCCTTGGCTGCGTCCAAAATCTTAAAAATGCTACCTTCAGAGGATGCTTTCCAAGGTAGGAAGGCATCAAGGCATGTCCGGATCCAATGTTAGCTTCTCCTGAGATAACTTCACCTGATTGATTTTTGAAGGCAGCATAGATGTATCCTTCTTTGCCTTTGATATCCCACAAACCTATGCGTTCTATTCCGTGACAGTTAAGCTAAGCAAGAAAGATGGTCTGAAAGTTGTGGTCGGTGGTCATTTTGTGTGTAAATGTACATTTCTGACATTACTATTACTGTTGTAGAAAGTTTAGTTTTCACTAAAGTTCTCTCTATTTTGCTGTAGATCATTAAACTGATACGCTGCCTCAGAAGTCTTTATAAAATCAGTTTCGTGAGGTACCCTTTGTACGCAAACACTGCCTGCAAAGTCATTGCCTGAAAGGCCAGCGAAGCAACAAGTCAGCTGCCTAAGCTTTCCTACACAGCCCTTGAGTATTTAAGTCCTTATGCTATATTCACGTACCATAGTCTCAAGATGACAACACGTGATGTTATATTTGTTGTATTTGATGTTATATCACTGTATTTGCATTATTGTAAGGGAAGGTTTAGGGTTGGAGTAGGTGTAGGCGTTAATAAAACACAATCTGATAAGTAGCAAATTGAATTTATTGTTATTTTATGGCGATATTTTGAATCACTTCTGGTGATACGCAGCTGTATCCCTTATAGCCGCAAACCGGAATTATGCATTTCTACCAAGCTTTTCATTGTTGTTCTACTGGTGCCTTGATTCACACGATAAAGCACACAGATCCAGCTCATTAGACCACCCTCTTAGTTTGTCCATTTTTTCTTTGGAAACTTTTTCAGAGTCAAGGAGAGAAATACTGTGTCCTTTCATTCCCAATTACTCATTTCCCATTCATTTCTGAGCCATTGTTTGGCGTCATACACTCAAAAAAATAACTCTTTGAACGAACATAAAAAAATCATGGAAAGGATTTCCACATGATTAAGTTGCTTTGTTTCAACATTATGTAATTCTGATATTCCAATTTAAGGTACTTACGTTGGGTCAACTTAATTTATTAAGGTTGATTCAACTTATTTACTATGGTTGGGCACAGCTTAATTTAATAGTGTCAGCCCAACTAATTTGCAATGTTTTGGAAAATAAATAAAAAGCAATAAATAAATAAATAATTAATAAATTGTTTTCATATACATTGATTTTTACAATTAATTCTTCTTGTTTAGTTTTGTGATTTATATAACTTTTGTGATGTTCTGTGTTAGAAATCTAGATGTGATACTGGATTCATCCTAAATTGCCTTAACCAAAAACATTGTAAAACCTAAATTGATCATAAGTCCATTGGTGGCAATGGTTTTACAATCAACATAGGCTTACAATGCTTTTGGGAAATGCAACCCAGAGCACTACCACAGTGATTACTTTCTTATTAAAGTAATTTGAAATTTTGTTAGCAGGTCCTCAACCCAAGCACAAATAAAACTATTAATTAACAGAAACTTTTAAATACCAACATAATAGAACAGTAAACATTAAAAAGTCTTTCCATTTTCTCATCTTCCTAAAAACTGCTTAAAATAACACTTTATTTCAACATTTACACTCATAGTTCAGCCCCTTTGCAAAGCATGATGGGAAGTGAAAATCCTGTTTGATTGAGTCCTGGTTGAGTTTACTTGATTGAAACATGTTATTTCAATATGAAAACATCAAGTTAAGTCAAAGAGTAATCGTTTCAAGTCAGTTTAACATGAATCAATCACATTTAAACCAGAAACCTGATACAATGGTGTTGAATCAAAATAAATTGTTTAAATAAACTGAACAGCATCAAAAAATCTTTTTTTTGAGTGTACATATAATTTGCATGCTTTAGGGCTGGGACGATACATCGATTCTCGATCGATACAATGAATCTGGATCGATGCTGATATTTTCTCTCTCTAATCGATTCTGAGCTTAGTTTTAACAGCAGATGGCACTCTAGGCTCGTTTTTAACCGCACACCCTCAAAAGCTCACGAAGAAGACTGCTGGACAGCGCTCGTGCATTCGGCTGAGTCATGTAAGTGGTTAAATATAGGCTACTTGCGGTTCCGAATGTTTTTATGATGCGAGATTTGTAATTCGCTTCAACCTTTTCGAACTTGAAAATGAATGACTATTTTAACTGGTGTGAGTAAAGGAACTGGAAGCAGGCAGTGTAAGAGTGTTAGTAAAGCACGTATAGTAGTGCCATCTGCTGTTTAAAAACTAAGATCAGAATCGATTCGAGAGAGAATATCAGAAACACTCCAGAATTTTTTGTAACGCAAATCGAGATTTGATTTATTGTCCCAGCCCCTTTGTATTGAAAATGCATTGGATATTTTTGTCATGATAATTCTCGGAATGTTTGACATAGTAATGGATATACCAATGCCAGGGCTCTCAAGTTTTGGAGACAGGCAAGAGTGACATCCCCCCCATAAAAAAAAAAAAAAACTTTAGCCACCTTCTCTGGGCCAGCATCCTGTAACCTGCCCTCAGGGTGAATGAGATGATGTTTATTAGTTGTCTTTTACCTGACACCTTTGAAAGACAGATGCAATGATTAATGCATCCACAGTGTTTCCCACAGGATTTTGTGAGACTGTAGTGGGTGGACATCGGTTACTCTAGGGGGGTCCGGGGGCATGCACCCCCGGACGAAAATTTCGTACATTTTAAATTTAAATACATGAATCTAGTGCATTCTAAGAGCAAAATTAAGTGACTAGATCAATGAAGAAATTTGTTCTCTTGTAAACAATTTTGTGCTCTAAAAGTAATTTATTTATTGCTGATGGTTGGGCACATTAGTCATGTACACAACATATAGTAGGCTAAATGAGAGTTCGTAAGTGGTCAAACATGTAGAGTACACATTTAAACCATTAAAAATATGTAGCAAAAGAGGTTACCTTTGTTGAATTAATTTATTAGTGGGAGCCTGTGTCTGTATTTGTGGAACTAATGGTCACTCTTTGATTTGTTAAACAATCCTGCACTAAACACACCACTTCATTATAGATAAAAATAACAAATGAATAAAAATATATAATCATAAGCTGACCAATAAATAAATAAGTAAACTAGGTGAGTATATAATTCAGCAGCAAAAAGTATTCTAGCCTAATTCTTGGAAAAAAAAAAAAAGCTATGGAATGGCTTCAGATGACTTTGAATATAGGCAAGGCAAGGCAAGGCAATTTATTTGTATAGCACATTTCATACACAATGGTAATTCAAAATAAAATTATTAAAACTATTTGGAGAGAGAGATGTTTAATGTAACAAAATGTCAGTCATCGTGTGATAGCAAAATATAACTAGGCCTAGACTACTTGTTCTGAGCAGGTGTCAATGAACAGGCTGTAAAACTGTTGGCTAAGTTCAGACACTCATGAAAAACTGATGCTGATTATCTGATTATCTAACAGTAGTCAAGTTGTCATTGTTTGTGTCAAACAAGTTGTGAATTTGTTGTAACATTAAAACAGGAGATCATGACTTACTCTGTGCTCAAAGTGATGCTCAGAGCTCCAGTGTTTTCCTCTGTGGGTGAACGAGGATGATGGTGAACAATTCCAAGATATGCTTTTTTTTTCATTGGTTGTTGCGTTAAATCTTACCCAGATACAATAGTGCTATTTTCTGATTGGCTATTGTGTAGCCTCTTTCTTTTTTTTTTGATTGGCTGATAAGTGGCAGGTTCGAGACGCGCTTGATTCCTTCCCGGTTCCAGAGAGAGCGGCGCGGCCAGATACATTTTGGGCGCTGCGGCATATTAAATATATGATAAATAGTTTTTCTGCGTGAGAAATACAATGTGTGGCGGGAGTGCGTGACAAAAGACCGAAATGAGTGACTGTCACGCTCAATGCGTTACACTTGAGAGCCCTGCCAATGCTGATGTTTGGTCTTGGCAGCAGTGCTGCCAATTTAGCGATTTTGTCGCTAGATATAACGACTTCCCCGCCCCTTTTGAGACTTTTTTCAAAAGCCTTGTGACGAATCTAGCAACTTCTTGGACAAACCTTATCTGGATTCCATGACAGAACTTTGTATTTGTCAAAGTAGATCTAACAGGGAACTTTCTCAGAAATTTGGCTAACATTTTGGCAAGGTTCTCTCAAAGTTATAAACAAATGTTCTTCCAGTAATAGAATGTTTATTTAAAGTTATCTGGTCTTTAATAACATTATCACAACCTGGTCTCATGGAAAGACGTACCTGTGGGAACATTTTTACAAGTTTGCAAAATATGTACCAATACGTACATATTACTGCAGTTTCCAACAGAAATGAACACTAGAGGCAGTAAAACAGCAAGTGATTTTAATCATTTTCAGTTTCACAGTTATGATTACAGGGTCAGATTATGGATTAATAAAGACTTGTTTTCACGTCTTCTTGCACAATATTATGCACGTTATATTTCTATGGCCCCACTATCAACGCCTAAATTAATCTGCAGCAGTCAGGTGGTACAGCAGTCACGGTTTAAGTAGGAGCTCTCAGACAATTCCCATCTTACAAGCAAATCACGTAATTGTGGTAACTACGACAAGGCTTGAACCTTTAGTTTCCCCAGTTTTTGTTTGTCTCATTTGTGTTATGGTGTACAACCCGAATTCCGGAAATGTTGGGACATTTTTTAAATTTGAATAAAATGAAAACTAAAAGACTTTCAAATCACATGAGCCAATATTTTATTAACAATCGAACATAGATAACATAACAAATGTTTAAACTGAGAAATTTTACAATTTTGTGCACAAAATGAGCTCATTTCAAATTTGATGCCTGCTACAGGTCTCAAAATAGTTGGGACAGGGGCATGTTTACCATGGTGTAGTATCTCCTCTTCTTTTCAAAACAGTGTGATGACGTCTGGGCATTGAGGCTATGAGTTTCTGGAGTTTTGGTGTTGAAATTTGGTCCCATTCTTGCTTGATATAGGTTTCCAGCTGCTGAAGAGTTTGTGGTCATCTTTGGAGTATTTTTCTCTCTAGGTGAAAGATCTGGACTGCAGGGAGGCCAATTCAGCCCCCGGACTCTTCTACGACAAAGCCATGCTGTTGTAATAGCTGCAGTATATGGTTTTGCATTGTCCTGCTGAAATACACAAGGCCTTCCCTGAAATAGATGTCATCAAGCAAGCAAGCTGCCCATACCATATGCACTTATGCACCCCCATACCATCAGAGATGCTGGCTTTTGAACTGAGCGCTGATAACACGCTGGAAAGTCTCCCTCCTCTTTAGCCCGGAGGACACAGAGTCCGTGATTTCCAACAAGAATGTCAAATTTGGACTCATAGAACACTTTTCCACTTTGAAACAGTACATTTTAAATGAGCCTTGGCCCACAGGACACAACGGCGCTTCTGGACCATGTTCACATATGGCTTCTTTTTTGCATGATAGAGCTTTAGTTGGCATCTGCAGATGGCCCGGCGGATTGTGTTTACCGACTGGTTTCTGGAAGTATTCCTGGGCTCATTTAGTAATGTCATTGACACAATCATGCCGATGAGTGATGCAGTCTTCTGAGGGCCCCGAAGACCACAGGCATCCAATAAAGTCTTCGGCCTTGTCCCTTACGCGCAGAGATTTCTCCAGTTTCTCTGAATCTTTTGATGATGTTATGCACTGTAAATGATGAGATTTGCAAAGCCTTTGCAATTTGACGTTGAGGAACATTGTTTATAATGTCTTCCACAATCTTTTTAGAAACTCTTTCACAGCTCTGCCCATCTTTACTTCTGAGAGACTCTGCCTCTCTAAGACATCCCTTTTATAGCTAATCATGTTACATTTTACAGTGACATTAAATGACAAAAAAATTCAAGTGGTGTCCGAAATCACATACTGTTTGAGTATTTATTTATTTGCAGCTGCAAAAAAAAGCATGTTCTACATAGTATAAATGTGTGTAGTATGAATGAAATCCAGACTATATTTGTCATATTTGCCACTGTCACATGACCTATACCAGCATTAGTTGCTTCGCTTCACTGCCATTCGCAAATCCTCTCCTGTGGCCTCATGGGATAGTAAACTGTCCATTGTATGTGCACTTTATAATCTCAATAGAAGTAGTAGGTCATCTGGGGACTTTTCGCCTACTACGAGTACTGTGAATTCGAACATTTTACTCTTGTCGCATACTGTTTTTCACCTACCTCATAGTAGGGAAGTACGCAATGTCGGATGCATCCTCAAACTAAGTGAACAGACACTTCAGACCTGTGAACTAATTTTCCGCAGTTGCGCACAATTTAACAATAAAAAAAAAATACAGAAAACAAATTTAAAAAGGCACAAAATAACAAGAGGCATTGTCCCTAATTGCAACTCCTGACCCCACCCCCACACCTAATCCTAAACCTACCTATACTGGGGACTTGGGGAGGGGGGTGTAATAATCTGGCAGGGGTCAGAATTCGGCACAACACCGGGTTAATGGGGAAAAACTCAACCACATCCAGTCCTATCACATCCCTGGCATCGTTCTATGTTCCAGTGAACTTCAGACAACAATGAACATACTGTACATTCTCCTTTCAGACTTCAAAAGGTTTGAATGGCATTGGGTTCTTGTGAGGTTACGGACATCCCTCTCTTTGATATCAGGTCAAGATTTTCCCCTCTGCTGTTCATCTAGTCTCAGAAACATGGAAAAGTCAACAGGGCTGACATGAAAGATCTTCTTTTTGAAAGTCTTGACTCCTTAAACATTTTTTTTCTCTTCTTCAGAGACTTTAGTAGTCAAGTAAAACTAAAACTTTTTTGAGAGTTCTCTATGAAGTGCATGTATTTTCCACACCTGAAAAACTTCTGTTGATACATTTTTGCCAGATGACGGAAGTCATTTGTTTTGTTGAGGTAGCGCTCCAGGGCAAAAACAAAGACAAACATTGACAATATCCTTTAAATCCTTAATAATATCCTTACAAAAAGTGATTTGATTATGCTTAAAAGTAAATATTGATTACTTCTTGCCATTTTTTTTTAAGTGTCTTACACATAAAGCTTTGGATTGCATGTTGTGCTTATGTTAGACTTTCTCACTGTCAATTTTGATCATTCAAAACTTGTCAAACAAGCTGTTGTTGTTCATCTGTATTTTATTTTTACAGCACAATTTGTTTTAACTTTTGTTTAACTTGTTTTAAACACTACAGTGCTCCGCCAAAAGAAATGGTTCCAAACTAATCACATTATCCATTTTATCTCTGAGCAACAGTACTGATATTGTTTCTGAATGAATCAGTGTGTTGAACGAATCACTTAAGTGAATGATTGAATGATTCATCAAGGCAGTCTTGTATAGTTCCTGAATGAATCAGTGTTTTTGAACAAATAAACTCACTACTTATTACTTTTATAACACTGCTTTACGCTGTACTACATCTTAAATTAGCAAAATGTATTCTCATAACTAAATGAATTTGAATCATAACTTAAAGCCATAGAATGCAGCATCAGTCAAGTCGAATGAAATTATCCAGATATGTTTTTGTAGGTTATGGAATCCCTTTCCCCTCATAATTCTGTTAAAGGTATTGTGTGGTTGCCATGGGATAAGGTGTCACATCTCTCCTCTCCGGCAATCTCTCCCAGAATAGCCATGTTTTATCTGCTGAGCTGTTCTAGTCTTGTTTCAGTTGTTTACATCTTATTACACTGGGTTCAGATGAGAGGGCAAGCATATTTGTCTTTGAAATGAGAGGTTTCAAAAGGCATTTGAGTGGAACGGCATTTCCCAAAAAAGCTGCGGTCTGATTGGAGAATTGTGCGTGCGAGCTTCATTTCTGGCCTTTAAATACCACGCTCGCAAGTTCCACGCTTGTTATTTCCACGCTTCTGACGTTACCAAGATTTTCATGGTTGTTCTACTGGTGCCTTGATTCACACGACAAAGCACACAGATCCAGCTCATTAGACCACCCTCTTAGTTTGTCCATTTTTTCTTTGGAAACTTTTTCAGAGTCAAGGAGAGAAATACGGTGTCCTTTCATTCCCAATTACTCATTTCCCTTTCATTTTTGAGCCATTGTTTGGCGTCATACATAAAATTTGCATGCTTTAGGGCTGGGACGATACATTGATTCTCGATCGATACAATGAATCTGGATCGATGTTGATATTTTCTCTCTATAATCGATTCCGAGCTTAGTTTTAACAGCAGATGGCACTCTAGGCTAGTTTTTAACCGCACACCCTCAAAAGCTCACGAAGAAGACTGCTGGACAGCGCTCGTGCATTCGGCTGAGTCATGTAACTGGTTAAATATACTTGCGGTTCAGGATGCTTTTATGATGCGAGATTGGTAATTCACTTCAACATTTTCGAACTATTTTAGTTTTAACTGGTGTGAGTAAAGGAACTGGAAGCAGGCAGTGTAAGAGTGTTACTAAAGCACGTATAGTAGTGCCATCTGCTGTTTAAAAACTAAGCTCAGAATCGATTCGAGAGAGAATCGCGATACATCGGAAAATATCAGAAACGCTCCAGAATTTTTTGTAACGCGAAACGAGATTCGATTTATTGTCTCAGCCCCTTTGTATTAGAAATGCATTGGATATTTTTGTCATGATAATTCTCGGAATGTTTGACAAAGTAATGGATATACCAATGCTGATGTTTGGTCTTGGCAGCAGTGCTGCCAATTTAGCGATTTTGTCGCTAGATATAACGACTTCCCCGCCCCTTTTGAGACTTTTTTCAAAAGCCTTGTGACGAATCCAGCAACTTCTTGGACAAACCTTCTCTGGATTCCATGACAGAACTTTGTATTTGTCAAAGTAGATCTAACAGGGAACTTTCTCAGAAATTTGGCTAACATTTTGGCAAGGTTCTCTCAAAGTTATAAACAAATGTTCTTCCAGTAATAGAATGTTTATTTAAAGTTATCTGGTCTTTAATAACATTATCACAACCTGGTCTCATGGAAAGACGTACCTGTGGGACGTACCGTTTTTGTAAGTCGCAACATATGTACCAATACGTACATATTACTGCAGTTTCCAATAGAAATGAACACTAGAGGCAGTAAAACAGCAAGCGCTTTTAATCATTTTCAGTTTCACAGTTATGATTACAGGGTCAGATTATGGATTAATAAAGACTTGTTTTCACGTCTCCATGTACAATATTATGTTATTATCTCAAAACGCTTTCTTCCAAAGTGCATAATTTGTAAAGAAATACATTTTGGACTTTGCATTGCATAACCAGCTCCATATGTTTAGCTTTTAAGCTTGCTCAGTAGCTGAGCTGGTATGGAATTGTACTTAGGATGCGGAAGCCTTGGGTACGAATCCAGGGAAAAACGAGTCACAGTAAAAGAGCTCAAAAATGAGACATCAGAAACAAGCTAAAATGGCATGATTACGAATGCTTTTTGTGTCACATTTGCTTTTGTTAACACTATCGGGTAGGTTTAGGTGTAGTGTTGGTGGTACGTTATTTTAAAACGTAATGGAGCACCACTCACCGGACATTTCAAATCAGAACTGCGGTGATACATATAAAACCAAATGTAATAAAAATGTACCATATTCACGTTCATCTGTTTCTGAAAAAACGTATATGAAACGTATATGGCGCTACATATTTTCGTTTTGCAAAAATGTTCCCACAGGTAGGCTACGTTTTTCAAATGAAACTGGGCTGCATTATCGAAACATAAAAACATTCAGAAATAATGTTTTCATAACTTAACGGAAAAGTTAGCAGAACACATATTTGTTAGCTGTGAAATACTGCTCAGAAACTGAAATAGAAACTCAAAAACTGAAGTATAGTGGCAGAGAAGCTTCAGCTTTAGAGGCATAAGCATAAAACAATGATATTAACCATTGTGTTCTCAGTTAATCAGTGTTTTTTTTCAATGTGAATGATTCATTGACTCAGTCATACATAAGCTCACTTGTTTCCTTACTGAATGAAACGTTGTTGAACAAATTTGTTTGGTCAATGAATGACTCGCTCACAAAGACAGTCATTTGTTGCAATCTACTGCCGTAACCTGTTAGAAATGATAACATGCTCCATCACTGCATTAAAAATGTTTATTGTCATTAGCAATAAACATTTAGCTGTTCCTTAAATTTCTGATTAATCTTTGGGAGTTCAAAAAAGGCAAAGAAAACTAGTATTTCATAATTTTAAAGCTGTTGCTTTTCATCATCTGCTGCCCAAAGCATCAGGGTTAAAGTGATGTAAGAGTGAATTGCAATTCAGAACACATGAATGTGGGCCAAACACCCAACCATGTTCTCTATGGAGCAAAGCTTAACCGTTTCCTATTGTCCTCCAAGCTTTATGGTTATTTTTGCTGTCAGAGCACTTTTGCTGTTTACTGAGAGCTTTTGTCATTAATCTGGATTTATAGAGGGAAATGTGCTCGCATTCAATAATTCTCTGTGTGTGTGTGTGTTTGTGGGTTTATCTGTGTAAGCCATAGTATTTACTAGAATTTACCTCTCACTTGAAGCTTGTGATTCATTTTGAACCAAAAGGGCCGATTCTTGGTCTGTGTTGAATAATTTAAATCCCTCTTCAAGCATCTGGTGTTGGCCATTTAACACTAAAACTATACATTTGATCTCTCACCATTACGAAAGCACCTTACAGCCCAGACCTGTTTTTAGCAACTAACAAACAAACCTGGAATAAATCTATCTAGATAAATATGCAGTTCATAACTGTCACAGGAAGACATTAGTGTGCCAGTGATAACCTTATTGAAAGTGGTGAGCAAACATGCCTCATCCATCATTTTCTGCTTTGACGCAATTACAAAAGATCCAGAGTTTCAATGGTGCATCTTCACTGCCCTTCACTGTCAGGTAAACAGCTAGTCACCCACAAGTATATTCATCACTCTTGCAATTAAAGGAGCAAAGTTGATTTACTGTACATTCAAAAGCAATATGAGTTGATGTGTGACTGTTGTTGTGCTCATTTGTAGCCATATATTGATTTGTTGCTATATTGTTCTTGAAAAGGGAGTTAAATTGGTGGTATCTCATAGCTTACATTGCTTTAATATCGATCGTATATCAAACATTGCGTTGTTCACAAATACATTCCACCTCAGCTGGTGTTGGAAATGGCAACAACTTGAAAAATAATTTTAGCAGTTTCAGTCGACTGAGAACCATAATGCACTGTCTCTCAACTCAAGTGCTATTTGTTTCCAGTGACAAAATCTCAGATTGATGTTGAGTTTTGTGGCACTCAACTATAAATAAAAATAGAGGAATGTAATATAAGACATATATTGGAAAAAATAACTTGAGTGGAGAATGAAAAACTTCAGCATAATCTAGTCTGTTTTCACTCAGTATGGGAGGAAAATTCTCATCTGCCAGCACTTAGCAAAAATTCTCTTTTATCTGATTTGTGAATATAAACTGCTCCTCATTATTTCTCAAAAACTCTGATCATAAATACAGTCATGATTCTTCACACACACACATTTTTCGCCTTTCTGAACAGTGGACAGATGGACCAGCGACAGATGTTTCCAGTTTTATTACGTCAATGAATAAACTTGGCAACTGAGACAATAGAAATATGAAATTAGACAGGAGAGTCATATCCATATTGCCACAGTTTCTCTAAGAGTTTAAACTCCTCCTCAATACAAAATCAGAAATATGAAAATGGCAACACCAATCAATAAACCTCAGGGGAGAAGCCATATTTAATTATTCGCGAATGAAAACAAGGCTATGAGAGATAGATGTGCAGAATGCAATGAGAAGGTGCTATGTAATGTTTTGTATCACTCTTAAAAATAAAGGTTCCAAAAAGGGGTTTTCACAGTGATGCCATGGAACAAGGATGTCAAACTCAGTTCCTGGAGGGCCACTGCCATGCAGAGTTTAGTTCCAACCCTAATTAAACACACCTGAACCAGCTAAACAAGGTCTTCAGGATCACTAGAAAATTCCAGGCTAGTGTTTTGGAGCTGGTTGGAGCTAAACTCTGCAGGACAACGGCCCTCCAGGAGCGGAGTTTGACACACGTGCCATAGAAGAACCATTTTGGGTTCCCCAAAGAATTCTCGAGAAATACAAATGTAGGGCAGGTTTTGTTTCTTGTTTTTTTCAATATAGGTTGGGTGAATTTTCATTTCATGCCGACCTTAAATATGGCATCCACCCTGATGTACAGCTGATTTGAACTGCTCTTTATGCTCCCTATGTCTTTCGTGATAGACCATGTATAAGATAAGCATTTCCATTTATCAGTCTAATCATTCTATTGCTTTAGCGATTAAAAACTTCCATCCAGTTATTGTAGTGGGCAGTAGTCAAAACTGTTTCATCACCATCTGCTCTGAATGCACAATTTCTTGAGGGATTTATACTGTCTACAACTGATCCCTCTGATTATGCACAATATACATAATTTGCCTCTATTTATTCCTGTTCAAACCAATTCCAATGCGTTGTTACAGGCATGGATGATGGAATTGTAGGATATCGCCAATAATTGTGTTTGACAGCTCAGTGCGTGAGTATTCCCTCAATTTATTTTGAGCCCGAAACTTTCACTTGGAAATCCAACACCCAGAGGAGATCTGACACAGCAGACTAGACGCTACCTCACAGTTTTGTAGATCTTTAAGTATATTTTTGCTCTTTTTCTGATATGGGTTGTACAGACATACATTAGATCAAAACACTAGCCGACAATTCTCAATATCCCAAACGGGACAGAAAAAGGATTGTACTAAATGTATGCAACAGATTCAGACAATGTAAAGTACTTTAACAGAAAAGCAGAGAAGACAAAATGCACCGCACTGAGAATTTGAATAGTTCCCATGATGCTTCCTTTTGAAGGTTTTAACATTGTCTTCTAGACAATCTTTTCCATTGTTTTAAATGTCTCTTGAGTTTTTTTCAAAACATGTTGAATATTACAAGTGGGCAATTAAAAGCCATTTTCCAGAGGTGTAAAGAGAACCTGAAAACCACAAAAGTACAGACACCTTACAGCGAAAATGACTCCATTATGACTTGAAATGTGAATTGTAATGTGTGCACAGGATTGTTGGTGATTGGAGGATGCAAATGATTTTGAGACTTGATGCACCTTTCAAAAAAGGCCAAATGAAGGACACAAAATGAAGACTGCCTTCAAAGGATGCTTTAAATTGAGACCTTACTAGGATGCAGCCTTACAACTGAGAAACACACATTGTCAGTTGCGTTGCTTCAATGCCATCCACAAATTCTGTCCAGTGGCCACATGGGATAAAGCATCCATTGGAAGCGCATTTTAAAATCTCGCCAGCACAGGGTCTGTTTTATAAAGAATGTAAATTCACATACTGCTTTTCGCCTACTATGTAGTAGGAAAGTATTCGGATGCAGCCTCTGTCTGTATGAGTGAGTCATTGAATCATTCATTAAACCAATTCATCAAAATAAATTTTAAAATGAATGAATTTGCTGAATTTCTAAGTCTAGCATACTACTTTTTATTACTATCTGCCATAGAAATAAGTAGTAAGAGTATGTGGTTTCAAATTCAGCAATAGATTCATTCAGGAACTAAACAAGTGACTGACTTTATGGGTTGAATCATTCACTCGAACAATTCATTCAAAAACTGATTTATTCAGAAACGCCATGTGCTGCTCCCAGATAACCAACAATTCTGTTGTATGTTTGGAACTATTTATATTGGATAAGCAAAAATAGACAATGTAATGGCCAATATTATATTTAAAGGTGCCCTAGAATTAAAAATGAATTTATCTTGGCATGGTTAAATAACAAGAGTTCAGTACATGGAAATGACATACAGTGAGTCTCAAACACCATTGTTTCCTCCTTCTTGTGTAAATCTCATTTGTTTAAAAGACCTCCGACGAACAGGCGAATCTCAACATAACACCGACTGTTACATAACAGTTGGGATCATTAATATGTACGCCCCCAATATTTGCATATACCAGCTCATGTTCAAGCATTAGACAAGGGCAGGCAGTATTAACGTCTGGATCTGTGCACAGCTGAATCATCAGACTAGGTAAGCAAGCAAGGACAACAGCGAAAAATGGCAGATGGAGCAATAATAACTGACATGATCCATGATAACATGATATTTTTATTGATATTTGTAAATTGTCTTTCTAAATGTCTCGTTAGCATGTTGCTAATGTATTGTTAAATGTGATTAAAGTTACCATCGTTTCTTACTGTATTCACAGAGACAAAACTGTCGTTATTTTTATTTTTTAAACACTTGCAGTCTGTATAATGCATAAACACAACTTCATTCTTTATAAATCTCTCCAACAGTGTGTAATGTTAGCTTTAGCCACGGAGCACTATCAAACTCATTCAGAATCAAATGTAAACATCCAAATAAATACCATACTTACGCGATTAGACATGTTGCATGACGAACACTTTGTAAAGATCCATTTTGAGGGTTATATTAGCTGTGTGAACTTTGTTTATGCTGTTTAAGGTTTAGCATTTAAAGGGGCCGCAGCCTAAATCGGCTCATATTTAATGATGCCCCAAAATAGGCAGTTAAAAAAATTAATAAAAAAAATCTATGGGGTATTTTGAGCTGAAACTTCACAGACACATTCAGGGGACACCTTAGACCTATATTACATCTTTTGAAAAGACATTCTACGGCACCATTAAAATGTAAGATACTTAGTATTAACTAACTGAATTTGTAATAAACTGGTCTGAATATCTACACAGCTATGATTAACTGCTCATGTGATATTGGTTAAATGTTTTTCTCTTTAATCACCTCATAATGCTGTTGCAACAACACTACTGTGGTTTGTAATATAGGGACAGCAGGTGGTGCGAATGAAATGTGAAAACAGGGTAATCGTGTAGTTATAAATAATAGTTATTGATAGAGTCTACCTTCATACTTGCTGCTTCAAAGCACATCTTCTAATAAAGAAAGCATTTTGCATTGTATACATAGCATGACACTTTAAAAATAAGGTCACAGATATGAGTTACACTTAAGCTTCTGAGCTTGGGGTTTTGCATCACAGCTCAATAACTATTGCACTATATGAAAATAAATCAAGATATCCACATTAATTCAATTAGAAACCGGATTTAGTGAACGCCTGCTGAGATAATAAGGAACATTTTAAATCTTAACCAAACAATTGTATCGCCATTAAGGACCTGATCCAAACTCTAATAAGGAGAGCCAGAGACAGCATCATCCAGCACTTAAACATTAACTGAGCTTGTGGGAGCAATTAAGTTCTATTAAATATACTTCAATGAGTATTGAGCCCAGCATGCTCCAATCACCCTTTCACAAGAGAGATTTATTTGAGCAGTCGAGACATCACCGCTTCCACACGTGACGCCATGTATTGCCACACACGCATACCTCCTGTTGTGAGTTTTCATTCCTGCGCATGTTGATGTATTTTTAAAAACACTTTTTTTTAAAAGTTTGTGTTGACTTTTCACTTTGATGACTATAAGTTTACCCATTGCAATGCTTTGAGACATGATGATTGGTGAATAGAAAAGTGTGTTTAGATTGCGTAAGTGTGCATAACATCATATGAACTACATTTTTTTTGTCCTTTTCAAAAGTTGTGTACAGCATGTACTGGTATGGAAAACAGCTGCTGGACGATTCTTTAAAATACTGTATCTCTTTTTGTCATCCATGGACAAATGAAAATAATGCGGGTTTAAAATGGAATGAGAGTGAGTGAATGAAGTGATGTCAAAATTTGAATTTTTGTGTGAACTATCACTTTAATGACAAAGTCAGTATTTATATTAGTTGATTGAAGAACAAAAAAGAGAGAAAAGAGGAGTGGAGGCAGGTAAAACAGAAGGGCTGAGGAATCCATTTTTAATCACTCCATGGTAACAATGTGAGCTGGCCATTACCCAGAGGTCCTCATTAAAGGCATCAGTGAGTTAGGTATTTAATAACTGTCTACATGGACAGAGCTTCACAATCACATGGAAGTGGAGGTAAATAGAAGTTGGCAGCCTATAAGACTGCTTAGCATACCTGTCAGAGAAACTCTTCCTTCTTATTGTTTGTTTATTTCTGTCACAGCTAAAGCAATTACTAATGCCCTAAAATGTCCTAATTAGAGAACTCTGTAATTGTACAAGCTTAGGTTTGAGGGTTATATATATATATATATATATATATATATATACAGGGCTTGACGTTAGCACCCACCAACTGGCCAAATGTGGGTGGATATCAGCAGTGGCGTGTAACGCAGTCACTAGCTAATTTGACGGGTTAAATTTTCATTTATATATAGCCTAAATATACATTTTTCTGTTGTAGTCTTGTAAAAAGGCATTTGAAATAATAAACTAAAATGTTGTTAAAAATATTGATTTTTGATACATATCCATACTGAAATAGGCTTATCTGAAACGCTACCAATATCCATTTTCCACAGAATAGATACACAATACCAGCTGCGCTTTCTCGCTCTCTCATCTCTCCAACAGCGACTTGACACACAAACCCGCCTCCCCTAATTTACTTGTTTCATTTGCTCCGAATGAATATTGTTGGTGAATTTCAGCAGGGTTGTGCGTATTGCGCATAATTTTACTCATTCCTGCAGATTTTGTGCTCACACCCAAAGTGCGCCTCTCAGTACTAAATTGAGTTGTTTTTCACTGCTTATAGTGCTTAAACAGTCAAATACACACAAAATAATGTCAAAATGTCAGTCTTGGTGAGTATTCACATAAACAGTCAGTTTTTTAACGCATGTGTTACAGTATAATGGATACATGTGTCAGGCTTAAAGTGACAGCAGCCTAATATACCTGCTGCCAAATTATGAGATAATCATTTATAATCTATATGGCCGTTTTTCCCAATGGTATCGATGTCAAAGTTGTGGCCAGTTAAAATGTTGAGTGGCTATAATTTTGGAAAACCACTAGTCACAGTGGCTGGTGAACAAAAAAGTTAATGTCAAGCCCTGTATATATATATATATATATATATATATATATATATATATATATATATATATATATATATATATATATATATAGGGCTGTCAATCGATTAAAAATTTTAATCTAATTAACTACATACTCTGTGATTAATCTAAATTAATCGCATACATAATTTTTGCTGTGAAAGTATTAAATATTTCAATTCAAATGAATCAATGCAGGGTTTTTCCTGGGTCAAAAATGGTCTTCGGTGGTGACAGACATTGTCATCCACACAAACAGTAAAAAGTGCCCTACCCACGTGATCTGCGAGCCCGATACTGACAATAAAGTACCCGACACTCTCACTGTAATTCTTTCTTGCCCTCTTTGCAAAAAAAAAAAAAAATTGATTTTATAGCTTTGCAAGAGAAGATGCTTTTTTTGCTAAACCTGAAAAGTATTAAAAAGTAGCATTTATAAGTTATATTAACTAATACTATAATTTTCTACCACATACAATTGAATGCACCTAGCTAACAACAACTTGCTTTGTTCTGGTTTCACCTCACTCCAGTCTAAACTAACTGATTTTATAGGTAGGCCTAATTTACTACACGTTGTCATTTAAATAACCTGAAAATATTGTGGATTATTAAGGCTAATTTTACTAACCACTCTTGCTAAATGGGGTAAGCACACTTATGTTCTCATTTCAAAGTTGTTCGAGTAAATGATTCATTATAGACCATGTGGACAGATCAGTTGTTGTCATGATTCATTAAAATGAATCTGTTCAAATGAGTCATTAGGTCGTGAACTGAGTGAGAAAACACTTCACCACTGGATAGGATTTTCTTTTTGTTTACTGAAAGTGTGGTTTATGTCAGCTGCACGTGCGGGACGCCTGTCAGAGAAGATGAGGTGACGTTCTTTTGAGCGCTATTCACACCCAGCGGTTATTCAGGAAAAACATTCTCCGAATGCGCCTCGTGAAATATGGATTCGGTCTTACGAACTTTTAGCATTGTGTCAGTTGATTTAGATTATTATGTGTGAGGTAGAGAGAGTGCAAAGACGGTGCTTACTTTGAGAGAGCTCGCGCGCACGAGGGAGGAGTTCTGCTCGTTCTGTCCATCAGCGCAGCAGTCGTCTCCCTCATTTTACAGTCGAATGGTGGCTAGAACGGCTCCAGGTTCAAAGGTCAATACGGAATGGATTATTGTTATTATTGTTATGGTTATTTTTTTAACGCGTTATTTTTTCTCAGATTAATTAATCAAAATTAACGCGTTATTTTGACAGCCCTAACTGTATATATATATATATATATATATATATATATATATATATAGAAACAACGTAACCTCGGCTTCCGTTTTCAGGCCTTCCCACTTAGTTCTCTCCAGCGCTGGAAAGCTTTTCTAATATTAACGCAGGTTGTAAAGCTCATAGCCCTTCATTTTCCAGTGATATTCCTCTGAGCTTTTCTCTTTTGTAATGTCTCTCAGCCATCTCACTTTCTACAGTCTTTCTTTAAATCTCGCTCTTGTTCACTCTCTCTCCTCCACCATCATATGCCCCCTAATGCTGATGCTGGTGCTCGGTCCAAGCAACTTTCAACAGTGTTTTTGAAAAATCGCGTACTGCACCTTTAATGTTGTGGTGAGGATTGCCCTTGTAAAGAGTTCTGAGAGAGTGGAGGTAGAAAGATCAATGGTGCAGAAACTCTGACACTGAAGAATTACATTGGGATGATTTTATACTATAGGGTCTAAAAGGGCACAACACCACAAATCTGATAACAGCAGCCATACAGGAGGCTCTTTTCCCCCTGCGGCCAATGGGACATAGCTCTGTGGGGATGGGTAGACAGTTAAATCTGCTGAACTAACGCAGTTCAAAGGCCACATCCAGTAATCTCCACACGACAGGGCCCGCAGCACTCTCACTCTGTCCTGGTACTCAGGGAAGAGCAGCTGGCGTGGGAACGGTGTGGAGTCACATTACACTGGCACTTTTCCAGTTTGTTTGGAAAAGAGGGCAGGGTTGAAATGCCTGCAGTATAAAGTTGCTCATAGAAAGTGTAAAGCAGAACACAGAAAGTGACAGGAACAACGGTGAGCCAGTTCTGCTGAGCTGTAAACTAGGTGTGATCTTGGTAAAATCAATAAAAACACTGCATTAAGACTTCAACAGGTAAAATATTCAGTAAAATGCATTGCATTAAACATAAAACTGTGTCAAAATAAAAAGTTCCATTTGAATTTTAAGAGCTGCACACTATGCATAAACTTTAAAAAGCTTTATAAGAAAAGAAAAGCACTTTGTAAGCTTTTTGCTTAAGCACAATAACCTGAAAATTGGATGCATTTGTCTGAATCCAAAGAACAGCGGAGCTTCAACACAGACTGATTTGCTTCTGAATTTACATAACTTTCATAAGTCTGCTTTATTTTTTATTTATTTTTGCTATTTCATCGATTTCTAAGACTTACTCATCATACGACTCTCGTGATGCCATGAAACAGTCTAGAGCTTTATTAACCAAATAACTGGGGAGGAGAAAGGAAAAAAGAATATTTATCTTTCTCCTCTAACCCTAAATAGTGTGATAATTGGATTACAAGTTTCCACAAAACACATAAAAGTGGAAGCTAAAGCAAACTTTATTATCCCAGCTATGATAAATATGTAGGCAGAGGTTCTTCATCAGAGGATAGCTGGCCTTTTGAGTCTATTTAATTTAACCGTGAATGCCGGCCTGCCGCAGGATGCTGCACGCCGCTGGAGCGATAAGTTGAACCGGATCAAGGAGACGACTCTGTTTATGCAGAGGGAATGAGATATGTTACTGTCTCAAGTTACTGGGTGATACTCCTGAACAGAATTGAGTAGTACAGTACATTTCTGTTTTGCTTGTGCTGTTTTTTTTTCTTCTATCTCCAAAATGTATTATGACCACATACATGCATAGATTTTTTTTTTCTTTTTCTGGAAATGTATTCCACAATTATTGGCACCCCTTCATTTAATATGTTGTGCAACCCCCCTTTGCCAAGATAATAGCTTTGGATCTTCTCCTATAATGTGTAATAAGATTGATGAACATACTGCAAGAGATCTGAAGCAAAGTCCCTTTAAGACAAGTCATTTCACTCGGCGGCCATCTTTGAAACGCCTCTCGGGCATCCTGGGCATCATGCAGCTCCTATCTCTTTGAATGGGGAAACATCAAATTCTCCAAAACTGTTCGCCAACCTTACGATTAAATTTCATATTTGAAATCACCAATGAAATCTAACAACTACGGGCTCATAAATTTAGTTTCTAAACGCTCGAATCATGACAAAAAATAACTATTTTTCAGATTGGATCAAGCTAATGCGCATGCGCAGACCTAAATGCGTGTCTCCTCAGAGGCGAGCGTCTGACTGTTTCTATAGAAACCGGTGATTCTAAAGGCCGCTGAAGTGACGCGATGACTTTACCAGTCAGCGATTGGCTCTTATTTAGAAGGCGGGACTTGTTCCACCGTATTGCGGGTTACACTTTATACACAAATCCGCCGCGAACTCTATGGGCGCCGCCATCTTGCCTGCCGCCATTACTGCGTGCCTGCGAAGTGTGACGGTGTGACACTTGCCGGTGCCCTCTAATGACATTTCAATTAAAGCGCATCCTGCTCATTAAAGAAAATGTCTGGTGAAAGGGAACATGGGTAGATGATGTCAGGCAGTGGCCAAAACTTACCGATAAAGGTAATTTATTGACAACATAATGTAATAATGTAAAAATGTAATGTAATGTTATTAAGAAGTGTATTAATTGATGACAACAATAAAACCGAACGCTGTCATTACTAGCTGTGTTGCTAATATGTTCACAAGCTTCAAGTTTTAAATAATTATTAGGCCATCCTTAAAAATATTCTTGTTTGCCATAACCCGACCGACCCTGTCAATTTAGGACCGACCCAATTAATTATTTTTTCCCCTTTTAGTCCGACCGACTTGCCGATTGTAATTGCGTTAAGACCCACGGGTTTTTTTTTACTCTTCAAACAGCTAATACAAATGCAATAAAATGTGAGACACACGCAATTGACGCTTTTCACACGCTCTCACGCCACACATCCATTTTCTCACGCACAGAAAAATCGCGAAGTAAAGAGGACACAGAGACCGACAGACTAGACAGAGCAGGTTACTTATGATAGAAAAAAATCTCAGCTCTCAGATTCTGTCAATTTTATTACGAAATTCAAACAATAAATACCGTTTTGGTGCTTGTAAATGTGACATGCTAGAAATACAGATTAAAAAATATTACAACATCAAACGACGTTACGTATAATGTTATGTTCTTGTAAACATGTTTTTCAAAATGGATTTATGTATTCACACTTACCTTCGTCTGAGGTAAATCTCTCAGAAATGACCGAACGCTGTCAGCTAGCAGCCCCTCACACAGAACCTGTTTTGGCTGATATGTGTACTGTATTACATCTTTATTATATTTTTACTTATATCATTAAATAAAGTTGTTATTATAATAAAAAATGCATTATATTTAAATTGTTATTTTTAAATAATACTGCCAGCTGATAGGGCTCTCTGTATGTTTACAGCATTAAGTTAGGTGAGTTGTTTTTTTCTTGAGAAAAATTATAGCCTACCTAATATTTATCCAAATGAGTCAATATTAAATCAAATCACAATAATAATAATAATTGAATAAAAATAATAAAAAAGTGTAGCTTACCAGAAATTGTAGCCTACCATGTAAACATTGTAACATGTCACTAAACCTAATAAAATTCAGCTTAGTTACTAAAATGTTTTGACAATCACAATACACTTAATGTGATGTAATAATTTTTTTTTTTTTTTTTTTTTTTTACATTTTTTACGACTTACCGACCATTTTTTTTTTGGCTGTTACGGCAAACCAAAATATTTTTAAGGATGGCCTTAGCCACGACCAGTTGTAGCAATAAAATACATGTTCTTACAGGTATTCAAGATTATTTTATTAATTATCTGGCATGCGATGAGCCACCTCGGTTATGTGTTTCATTCACTTTTGACGCACATCTTGGCCCTCCGCTCGACCAGGAACTCTGTGCAATCCGTATGGCAGTAAACAGGGGCAGTCAATGTGCAACAAAGCTTCGTGGATTACACAAACGGTTTTATTCCAGGCCTGTAGTTTTGTGCTGTTGTTAAAACAACCAACCACACAACATGCTCTGCCCGGCATCACTGGACAGCATACATACTAAAAAAACTATATAGCTAACATCTGCTACAGCCTACGGGACCAACACGCTACTTCTGCTACTTCCTTAGCAGCAAGGCATGCAGTAATGGCGGCGCTGCTTTACTTCCGTGTTTCGCCGGATTTGTCTATACCATTCAAAACAATATTCCTCCATACAGAATCTCTTTAAATCCTTCAGATTCAGAGATCCATGCTCTTTTCTTCAGCTCATCCCACAGCTTTTTTATGAGGTTTGGGTCAGGGAGCTGCTATGTCCAAGGCAAAACCTTCATTCTGTGGTCAGTGAACGTTTTTGTTCCTTATTTTGAGATGTGCTTTGGATCATTGTCATGCTGGAAGATCCAACCATAGCCCAGTTTGAGCTTCCTGACAGAGTCAGTCAGATGTTGATTTAATATCTGCTGGTACTTGATGGAGTTTATAATACTGTCCAGCATTAAAGGATTAGTTTGCTTTAAATTGAAAATTACCCTAAGCTTTACTTACCCTCAAGCCATCTAGGTGGCTAAGTCAGCTGCCTAAGTTTTTGGATGCAGCCGTAATATGTCAACTAGTGTTTGATATCAATAAAACAGCTTGAGAATAATATCATAGGTAGCATTATGTTTACACTCAGGCATTTAGTGTCCACAGCATGTCAGTTCACTAGAGAAATTAACCCTATAGGAGCATTTCGTATATGGACTGTAATGTCTTGATTAATTAATGTGTTTAAATTAACTTGTCATGAAAACAAACAAGTTATGACAGCCACTGTGTAATGAATATAGTTCAAAAATGAATTGGAGTAGAAAATTAACTTTATAATTAAATTCAGAAGTTAATGCAAATCCTGCCTTATGTGCAGGCTACTTTATTTTTCTTACTTTGTTGATTATTATATCTAAAAATAAATAAAAAACTGAATTTAGTAATTTAGTATTATTAATTGTAACCTTTAATATTATAGTAATGTGTAAATAAGGGCTCCCTATATGCAGTAGTTTACAGCATTAGCTAAGATAGATATTTTATTCTTAAGAAAATTTTAATTAAAATTGAATTTATTTAAACACAGAGACACGTTTGTTCAAAAAAACAGTTTAATTAAAAAAAAAAAAAAAAAAAAAAAAATTATGTTTAGTTTTCTCCCCCCTGCTGTACCGAACCCGTACCAAACCGTGACTAAGGAACACCCCTGCACCCCTAATATATATCATCAAAGCTTAAATTGAATTACATAACACAAAATCACAGTAATAGCAGCAAGGCAAAGCACCTCTTTTATTCCCCAAGAGAAAGTTCATTATCAATTAGACATTGTGCTTCAATGATGTCTCTCCAAAGACGGCATGGTAACCATGGATACAAGATTCTAAATTTCATTTCCATCCATATGAACAAGGATGCATGCAGCTACATAGAGGAATGGTGAATTCATGACCATGCCAAACTCTATACTGAATGATCCAAGCATGTATTATGTTCAAAAACTGAGCATTTGAAAGAGCACAACACAAGAGTTCTTTCAACCATTTGTCAATGTTCAGACATATTTGTACACCTCTAGGTGAAGCAACAGCAAGCTGAACAAATGTATATGACATAAATCTATTTATTATCACAGATATTATAATATTATAGATAACGTGTTATTCTACCATGGTCTCTAAGGTAAGAAATGAGCAACTGATACAGAAAAAAATGTAAGGTAAATTTGACACAGCCATTTTTTGAATTTCATTTAATTTTAATATTCAAGTTCAAATAAAATTTTGCACCTTGTTTGCTACCTCAATTCAGATTCACAAAATGATTTGCGGTTTAAAAGATTTCTCAGTTCAATCTGAATGCTGCACAATCCTGTACATAATGTCACATTTTAGCTGCTATTGCCCAAGATGTGGATTGGGGAAGTATATCTCTTATATTTTAAATGAGATATGATTTGTGCCAGTAGAAGATCAAAGGAGAAATCAGTTCAGTGATCTGCTCATTATGAGCATTTGTAAGATCTCTACAGAACGTGTCTTGCTTTCACATTTAAAGATGTGACTGCTCAAATACATGATTTTAGTCAGCAAAAACTAAATTAACCAAATCCTGGAGTCATATTTTGGGATGGATGCTGCTTTACTTAAAGTTTGCCATTTCACATATGCATTTCAGCGCAATTAATGTGACAGGAAAAGGCTCATATGGACCTGTGTGAAAGGGAGCCTCTATACTATTTACTTTTTTTTATAATATGTCCTATTTACCAATGTCTACTGGACATATGAGCCTTTTGAATATTAATCACACAACCCTGTGTATTTAATATTCATGAGTCAGGCTGATAAGCTTTACAATCGTGTCATCCTTTCACATTTCAGATCGCTCCTACGCTCCTCCTTTAGATGTTTAATTTTTCAACAAGGTTATTTTTTTCCCACTTGGCAGGTTAAGTGTGTTAAAAAAAATAAAAACCATACTTTCATACTTAACAAATGTATGTTCTAAGATGTTATTATGCTATTTTAATTCCTAATTTTGTTTTGGAGGTCTCTTTGGAGATTTCTAAGTGATAAGTTTTCACTCAGTTTAACATTTGAGTGAAATAACATTGTGCTAACATTTTGAGAACATTACTAAATACCAGATAACTCTGACTGAACATTCTGTTAACTTAAGCTTGCCTTTCATTTTGCCTAAGTGGCTCATATTGAAAAGCAGGTGAATGAGGGCGTTTGTATTTACAGCACTGTCCTATTCTAACACACTCAGCGCCCTTGAGGATGAGCCAAGTGACAGAGGTACATGATAAACTCTAGACTGTGCACTGTTTTTAAGAGTAATGTTTCAGAGATCTCCCTGGAATAGTCCAATTTTACAGCTAGCATCCAAGCAAATGTGCAATATTTAATATCATTACTCAACTGTGTTAAGAAAACACACTTCAAGAGTACAAAAGGAAAATGAATATGTAATAAAAGCAGTAACTATAGTCTAAAAGTTGAAGGGCTCATGCTTGTGAATGTTAACAGCAATTCAACATAATTAAAATCTTAAAGGATTAGTTCACTTTAAAATGAAAATTACCCCAAGCTTTACTCACCCTCAAGCCATCCTAGGTGTATATAACTTTCTTCTTTCTTATGAAGATATTTTAATAAATATCCTGATGCATCCAAGCTTTATAATGGCAGTGAACAAGAGTCAAGAGTATGAGCTGAAGAAAGTGCTTCCATCCACATCTATCCATCATAAACATACTCCACAGGCCTTCTGAAGCGAAGCGATTCGTTTGTGTAAAAAAAAAAAAAAAAACATATTTAAAGGTGATAAAGAGGATCTTTTCGTCGACTGAGAAACCAAAGACTGTTACTGAGTTTTTGAAATGAGCACATGCGTAAGAACAACCCCCCCTCCTTTCGAGGGAACGCCTCCCAAAACTTGTGCACGAGTATTGGAAAACGAGTGTTTACCACCGGCATTCGCTGTATCGTGTTAGTGGATTCATTACTCACCGCAGGTAACTCATAATCTGCAGTTGTTACTCCTGTCCCCTGACAAAAACATTGCATGCGGCGCCTGTGGAGTGTGGAAAGTTACTGGAGCGCGCAGCCGCGCTCGTCTCTCACAAGGAACGTCATGGCAGTGATTGACAAGCCAGAGGGCCAGTCGTTTACACGATGATCGCGTAAACGATTGGCTGATGTTTTTAAGGCCCTACCTCGTGCACAGATGTTGTATATTAATATTATTACTTTCGGTGCTCCTAATAAATAGTCTTTTATCAGTTAGTAAAGACAGTTTCAAGTAATATTGCAAAAATGTATAAAACAAAACATCCTCTTTAGCACCTTTAAGCCAGACCGCCTTCCGTATTTAACGTTTTCAGAAAGTGTAAAACTCTTGAAGTTCAAAAAGCTTACGCTACGTCCTTCGCCTTCCCTATTCAACTTACGGAAAAAGTGTAATTGATGCGACACCAGTGCAGTTTCTTCGTAACTTGAATATGGAAGGCAGTCTGGCAGAAGCTAGATATTTTAAACCTTGTTATATATGGATATTTTTTTACACAAAAATGCATCGCTTTGCTTCAGAAGACCTTTATTAATCCCCCAGGGCTGTGTGGAGTACGTTTATGATGTATGGATGTGGATGGAAGCACTTTCTTCAGCTCATACACTTGAGCCCTGTTCACTGCCATTATAAAGCTCGGATACATCAGGATATTTATTAAAATATCTTCTGATGAATATGTGTTCATCAGAAAGAAGAAAGTCATATACATCTAGGATGGCTTAAGGGTGAGTAAAGCTTGGGGTAATTTTCATTTGAAAGTGAACAAACCCAACCATTGGTTTAAATTTTTAAATTACATTTTTAAACCCAGTGGTTGGGTTTGACTATATTTGACCCAAACGTGGGCTGAAACAACCCAGCATTTTTTAGAGTGTATGTTTTAGCATTTATGATAAATAATTATTACTATATTCATTGTTTTTAACAACCATGGGTGTTGGAATCATCATTGCCGTTACAGTTTCATACAATCGCTAGGACACATTTCTCAATACTTGGGTCACTTTTTCAAAACTCTTCACACAATAAGCACAACAGCAGTTTATGTGAGCTAAACTGTGTGAATAATTTGTCATTGCTTTGGCACAAAATGCATTTGATGACATTTGAATTGCTTTCAAATGACATGAATTAATTTCTCACTCAAACACAACCACTGCCAAAACTCTACAGGTCGATTTGCACATGTTTACATACTCTTTTCAAAACTGTTAAATTTAAGTTCAAAACCTAACATAATACAAAACTGAATAAGACAGCAATTTGCTACATTTCTACAGTAATGCCATATTGAAATATATTAATAATCTAAAAAATGAAATGCAATCAAAACAATTACAGTGGGGATCGAAAGTTTGGGAACCCCTTTCAGAATCTGTGAAAATGTGAAAATTTTTAACAAAACAAGAGAGATCATACAAAATGCATGTTATTTTTTGTTTAGTACTGTCCTGTAGTAAGATATTTTACATAAAAGATGTTTATATATAGTACACAAGACAAAAATAGCTGAATTTATTAAAATAACCCCGTTCAAAAGTTTGGGAACCCTTGGATCTTAAGTGTGTGGTTACCTGATGATCCACGACTGTTTTTATGTTTTGTGATGGTTGTTCATGAGTCTCTTGTTGGTTCTGAGCATTTAAACTGAGCTCTGTTCTTCAGAAAAATCCTCCAGGTCCTGCAAATTCTTCAGTTTTCCAGCATCTTTTGCATATTTAAACCCTTTCCAGCAGTGACTGTATGATTTTGAGATTCATCTTTTCACACTGAGGACAATTGAGGGACTCAAACACAACTATTAAAAAAGGTTCAAACATTCACAGATGCTCCAGAAGGAAACACGATGCATTAGGAGCCGGGGGGTGAAAACTTTTTGAATTTGAAGATCAAGGTAAATTGTACTTAATTTTTCTTCTGGAAAACATGCATGTATCTTCTGTTGCTTCCGATGGGCAGTACTAAATGAAAAAAAATATATATATTTCAACAAAATAAGAAAAATGTGGACATCTTCATCCTGTTCAAAAGTTTTCACCCCCCAGATCTTATTGCATCGTGTTTTCTTCTGGAGCATCAGTGAATGTTTAAACCTTTCTTAATAGTTTTGTTTGAGTCCCTCAGTTGTCCTCAGCGTGAAAAGATTAATCTCAAAATCATACAGTCACTGCTGGAAAGGGTTCAAATATGCAAAAGATGCTGGAAAACTGAAGAATTTGCAGGACCTGGAGGATTTTTCTGAAGAACAGAGCTCAGTTTAACTGCTCAGAACAAACAAGAGACTCATGAACAACCATCACAAAACATAAAAACAGTCGTGGATCATCAGGTAACCACACACAGTATTAAGATCCAAGGGTTCCCAAACTTTTCAACGGGGTTATTTTAATAAATTCAGCTATTTTTTTGTCTTGTGGACTATATGTAAACATCTTTTATGTAAAATATCTTACTACAGGACAGTACTAAACAAAAAATAACATGCATTTTGTATGATCTCTCTTGTTTTGTTAAAAATTTTCACATTTTCACAGATTCTGAAAGGGGTTCCCAAACTTTCGATTCCCACTGTAGATGCAGTTGAACACCTACACAGGTGTCAGTCTTTTGATTTCATTACCATCTATATAAAAAGGGAAACTTATGAATAATTTTGTACTCTAATATAAACATGGACTATGTAACACATACAGCATATACTAGATTGTATAATGTTACCTGTTGTTAGTGTTTTTTAGGTCGCTGTTTATGAATGACAGTGAATTTGTAAACCTTTGCTAGTGTTATGGAAGACTCAGTTGATTTGAGACATGTATGAAAAGTTTTGGTAGTTTTAGAATATGAAATTAACTCCTGTGCTATGTTGAAAGTTGGTTAGGGGAACTGTGTGAAAAGTTCTGAAAATGTGACCTTGGTATTGAGAAATTTGTCCTTTAAAGAACCTTTATTTTAAAGAGTGTTTTTGTCATGGATATTTTTCCATTGAAGTATAAATTCTTAAATGGAGTGGACACTGGAAGGATTTATCTGTCTGGTTATGTGCAGGTGTCCTGGTTTCCCCTTTAGTTTTAACTCAGTGGTGTCTCATTTTTTGATTTATGTTCAGAACTATCCAGTGTCGATCTTCTCAGCAGATGGTGAAGGGTGAGCTGCCTGCATTTATATCAAGTGACGATCAATAATAACCCAAAAAAGCTTGCTACGAAACCAGTGATAAGTCTCAAATTTTGAACAAAGACGAAAACATTAAAAAAAACCAAATATATATATATATATGTTTGAGGAATGTACTTAGAAATTCATCATGAGGTGGAATGACTGTAAACATTGGGCTCTTGAGGTACTTAAGCTTTTATTTATTTTATATATTTTGTTTTCCCTCACACTTTTCTTTATTTACTGTATGCTTTTTTATTTTGCTCAGTTGGAGCACAACCTTGATATGAAGATAACTTTTGTAAAAGTGGGAATTGTGAAAGGATTGTGGTGAAGATCTAACTATCTAGTATAAAAATGATTGTCTAAGTCCCCATAAAACATGAAAACTCAACAAGCTGTTTAATTTTAGTTCCAAATCTAGCACATAATATCTATTCAGATTATTCTGACAGGAGATTTCAATGACAGGTGTTATTGATTATTCATTTTCTATCCTTCAAAACAGCTCTAATGAAAAGCACCACTCAATATTTGAGATGAAACAAAACATTTCCATAAGTCTGTAGAGCTACTTTGGGTTCCTTTTCCAGCAGTCTGTCAATTCCACAGCATTATTGGAAGTGTCATAAAATGGTTTATTTATAAACTATCGCTTAGCATGGTCAAGGGCTCTGATAACCTTGGATAATCCCACAGATGGTCCTTTGTTCCATGGCACAATTTGCGCTAAAATGAAAAGCATTATTCTTCAGTCAATATCTAATTTTCTTGTTTCACCAGGTAGAACAGAAGAGATCTACTCGGCTTCCTGCGTGCAATTTTTATTGAGGCTTGCTGGCACCATTTGTCCTATGTAAATGTGTGAGTGATTTATTCGTGAGCTTTAACAGTGTATTGCCATGACAGTGAGGCACCATGAATTCTGGATTAAAATTGACAGCAGTTCATTAATTTTGATGCACCTCAGCATGTGTATTAGCCTCTCTCTTATGCTGTTATTGCATTAGTCATGGTGTACTGTACACCAAAATCTAAAATGTAAGCATATCACAAGGGCAACCAAAGGAGCCTAAGGCGAATATGAAAGAACATCTGTTTCATAAATAAGTGTGATTAATATCACTGACCTTCAAATATATTTTTACTTACATAAATTTAAGTAAAATGTATATTGTACAGCGGAAAACTTAAAGGGATAGTTCACCCAAAAATTCAAATTCTGCCATCTTTACTCACCCTCATGACTTTCTTTCTTCAATTAAACAGTTTAGCAGAATGTCCAAGCTGCTCATTTCCATGCAATGAAAGTGAATGGTAACCAGGGGCTTTCAAGCTCCAAAATGACATATTATGTCATTATGTCATCACCCATATGATGTGTGATCAGCCAGATTGCTCAGACAATCAGAATTTAGGCCCAGATCATGTTAATCTTTTTTTTTTTTACAATTTGGGCATTGATTTAAATAGGGCTGACCGATATATCACATGCGATTGTCATATTAAATGCTGCTCCATTTGAAAGCAGGTGATGGCGATGTAGCGGTAATCTGGGAACCGGCTTTACTGACGAAATGCGCGTGACAATTGCATGCGATATATCGGTCAGCCCTAGTTTTAAAACAGCTTAAAAAAGTAATATGGGTGAGTAAATAAGGAAAAAATGTTTAATGTTTTAGTCTGTGAGGTGGATGGATTATCTCGGCAAAGGAGAAGTGCTCACTAACACAGATTTAGACAGATTTGTGAACAATATTTGAGAGAAATAGGCCTTTTGTGTACACAGAAAAAGTCTTAGATCTTTGAGTTCAGCTCATGAAAAATGGGGGCAAAAACAAAAGTGTTGCGTTTCTAATTTTGTATATTTGTATTTGTATATTGGTTGTTAGGAAAGGGGGAATTATTAAAGATTAAGAAAATACAATTCAGCAGCCTATTCAATGTTTTCAACTCTCTCTGGGCAATGGAGGGAGCCAGACAGGATCAAGACATGTGTGCCAGCCCCATTCATAAAAGCAGAGTGTCTGTTTATACAGGAATCTGACAACCATCCACCAGTCTTACTCCCCCTGAGGAGGTAAGAGAGGGCAGGCTAAGAAAAGGACTCGAGCTTTTAGGGGAAAAGGAGAGTACGTAGGTTTCCTCTGTAGCTTGCTCAGTACATCTTATGAATTATTGAGAAAGAGAAATATATGTTGGGTGGATGGGAGAATGTGAGAATGGGAGATGTGTAGCATTAGTAGTTTGCCCTATTTTCCCTCTAGCTTGTTAAAAGCAATTGTCCAACCAATTTGTCATTCTGCCCAAAACGTCTCCTCCAGCAAATGCTGACGAGAAATAGAGGGAGGTGGCATGAAGATGAATGTCCTCCCCAACTACCTGCCCAAACCTCGCATTTCATTTAACAAATGATAAACAAAGCAAAACAAACTTGACTCTATATTGAGCTCCAGTCCAGGTGCTGGAATCCCATGTGCTGATGAGAACAGACCACACCCAAGACTCTTTGATTAGCAGCTTGTCTGCATATTCTGACACCCGCACCTTAGACAACACCTATTTCAATTCACAATGAGCTGCTGTTAATATCTGTTATAAAAAGTCACTAGTAACATTAACAGCATTCAGCAACTATGTGAGTGTGAATTACACCTACCACAAGCAAATCTATTTATTCAGCTGTTGGCTAGCTTGCTATGATCTTGAAAACTTGTCATATAGCAACTTTTATCAGCAGATGGACCTATTCTCTAACGCATAACAGGTTACACATTTCAAAATGACAAAACATATATCTTGTGATCTGATTTATAATGTGTGAATTTTGCACACTTCATAAGTTGCTCATTTGCTTTATACTTTGTTTAGCATATGTGCACAGTCGCAAGCAAAGCCTTGCAAAGTAGTATACTTCACTTGACTTGTATGCATACACAGGCGTTCAAAGCATGTGCATTGCGACAAATTGCAATACCTCTATAAGTTACAACCCATATAAACATCTTTGTATTCTTTCATGCTAGAGTTGTACAAATGAGGGTACTTTCTAACCTCTCTGCACAACTCTCCAGAACATCCTTTCATTACCTATGCTTTAATTTCCTTTAATCTCTCTATTGTAGCTTATGATCTATTCTGAGCAATGTCTGAAACTTGTATTGTGAGCACTTCTTGTGTCTATTTGCTTCCTCATGATGACTCGCTTGTTGTATTCCTCACATGTAAGTCGCTTTGGATAAAAGTGTCTGCTAAATGATAAAATGATAAAAAAAAAATTATAATGTTTTTTAAAGATAAAAAATGTAATGTCTTGTCTTTGTAGGCCTCCATTGTTGCTGTAGCTTACATGTGTTCCGGTCTGTTCTGTTTATGCAGTTTTTCTTCGATTAACTTGTGAATAGATGCCCCCAGGGTATGGTTGCCACCTTGTGGAAGAAGTAAAAAAAAAAAGTGCATGTGCGACCTGTGCGTACTAAGTACACGGTTACAAAAATTTGGCGGTGTGCGTACTATTCTAATGATGAAATTTGCATCATGCACACTGTACGCTGACTCTCCCTTACGCGTACAAAGTGAAGTATACTTTGTCCTTAAGGAGTCCAGGTTTGGCTGGTTAGCGTAGGCTAGTTTGCCCCTGCTGACAGATGTTGTAACTACACCATCTGGCTCCCAAAAGGCCCAGCTAACAAAAATTAAGTTCTAAAACATTTTGTTAACGTCATAGGCGGGTGAAGTCACTGATCAAGAACTATAAAGCTGCACCGAAAACACTCTCATTCAGCTTCTGAAATACTGATTCAAGTCGCTTAGGGGCATGCCGGGAGTATGGCAGGGCAAAGCAGCATCTCGTTCCCTATTCAGGGAACTAAGGTTATATACATAACCAAGACGTTCCCTTTCAAGGGAACTCACGCTGCGTAGTCGCTATGAGAACGACAATCCCAATGTCGCCATATGAGCAAGTGAAGCCGAAGCGTAACACCTGCGCCCCTGGAGTGGAGCCGAGGTCTAATTCGTAAAACCTCACGAATGTATGCGGTGAGGACCAGCCTGCCGCATCACAAACGTCATTTAGGGATACCCCTGAGATTAAAGCCTTAGAGGCAGCCATACTCCTAGTCAAATGACTCTGGGCGGCCAATGGTGAAGGCTGTCAAACTGACTCATAAGCAAGTGAGATGGCCTCGACCACCCACTTGCTCATTCTCTGCTTGGATGCTGGGAGACCTTTTCCTAGGTGCTCCAAAACATATAAATAGCTGATCAGCTTTTCTCCACATGGCAGCTCTGTGGACATACGCAACCAGTGCCCTAACCGGACACAGCAGATTTAGCTTTTCCTTGTCCGAGGACATAAATGGAGGAGGACAGAAGGCCTGCAGCACAATAGGTCTCACAGGATTAGTGAGGACCTTAGTTATATATCCTGGTCTGGGATGAAGGAAAGCCTTGACATTACCAGGCGCAAATTCGAGGCACGATGGAGATACGGCAATTCTCTTGAGAGACGTAATAGTGAGCAAAAACACTGTCTTAAGTGTTAGAAACTTTTATGGCACCTCTTCAATGGGCTCAAAGGGGGCCATAAGTGGTCCTCTGAGCTGGAGAAAGCACACTTTTCTTTGCGTTTAGTCTCAACCCCAGCCTTTTCATGTGAGCGAGAACAACATCTCGATGTTGAACCGCCATCTGCTCTGATTGAGCCAGAATCAACCAATCGTCTATGTAGTTCAATATGCGGATGCCCTGCATACGCAAGGGCGTCAGAGCCGCGTCTTCCCGAAGGGAAGAACCCGATATTGGAATGCTTTGCCCCCAAAAGCAAACCTTAGGAACTTCCTGTATTGCGGGAGGATTGATACAAGGAAGTATGCGTCTTTTAGATATATCGTCACAAACCAGTCCTCGAATCTGATTTGTGACACGATATGTTTGATTGTCAGCATTTTGAACTTGAGCCTCGCTACTGTTCGATTCAACTGATGAAGATCTAAGATCGGACGCAATCCCCCATCTTTCTTTGGCACAATGAAATAGCTGCTGTAAAACCCTGACTTCGTGCTGGGAGAAGGAACCCTTTCTATAGCCTCCTTTCGCAAGAGAGTCTTTACTTCTTGTTCCATCACCAGAGCCTGCTCGGGGACCACCCTCAGAATCCTGACTTTTCTGGCGTCAGGATTTTTTAGACAAAGCCCTCTTAGTGGCAATGATGGCCCTCAGATCCGTCTTGCCCTTCGAAGGCTTCGCCTGAGAGCGTTGCCCCACATCCCAGCTCCTCGGAGCGGGAGAGCGGGTAGCAACTCTCTGCTTCTGATGTTGTCTGTGCTGCGAGAAGCTCGTACTCAGTTTTGGCTGCTCCCGCCCAGCAGCCGAAGGGACTTGGGTACGGCGGGGAAGAAACTGCTGCATAGCGGCAGCCTGCTTCTTCGCCTCCTGAAACCTCTCGGTGACCTATGTAATGGCGTCACTGAAGAGGCCAGACGGATTCAGTGGGGCATCCAGGAGAAACGTCTTGTCACAATCTTTAATGTCAGACAGATTTAGCCACAGATGACGCTCCATGGCCTCCAGGGCTGCCATAGATCGGCCGACTGACTTGGCCGTCTCCTTGGTGGCACGGAGCGCTAAATCAGCTGACTGACATAACTCCTGGATAAGATCAGCACCCACTTCCTCACTTTCCCCCAAGTCCTTCAGCAGGTCAGCTTGGTATGCTTGCAGAATGGACATAGTGTGCAAGCACGCCACTGCTTGACCTGCTGCCGAGTACGTCGGGGCTTTAAGGGACAATGCCGCCTGCGGAGAGAGATGGCTCGCAAGCGCCTCTTTCGCTCTTGGCATCGCCCCATACCCGTGTTTCCTCACACCGACCACATTGCTGTAGGTGGAGGTCTGAGGGGTGTAAACATGGGAAGATACCGGTCTCTTCCACGACCTCGACACCTCGGTGTGGAGGTCGGGAAAAAACGGTAGTGCCCGACATGGAGGCAGAGCAGACCTAAATGGTAGAAATCGTTCATCTAATTTACTTTTGGTCTGCTGCTCCTGCTTCTCGGCTGACCAGTCGATGTTTAACTTGGCAACAGCACGAGAAAGCACCTCCACGAGCTCCTCGCTCGCAGGAGAATGAAGTGGCAAGTCTTCAATGTCTCCCGTTGCTACGCTGACAATGTCCAGCTTCTCAGAACTAGACGCCATCAACGTGACTATATCCCCTGGAGCGGAAGAAACTGCAACACGTGCTTCCTGACTCCAGATAGATACATTGGATGCAGCAGGTGAAGGCAGAGATAAGGCTGGGCCCGTCTCTAACCCTGCTGCTACATCCATTTGCGAACCCCAGGACATGAGGTGCCGCCCTGCCTCAGCAGAAGCGGGACCCGAGCCCTGAGGAATGCGAACCGAGCCACCCTCCTCGAAAGGGCCCCTGGCGGGAGCGCAGCGTTCTCAACGGTAGCTGCTCACAGTGCATGCCGGCAGCCCGCTCTAGAGCTGCCTGGGCATGCTGCACTCTCAGACAAATAACACATATTTCATGTGTATCCCCACCCTGAATGAAACGCGGGCAGGGATGAACACACTTCCTGAACTGTTGTTCACTCGCCATAGTAACAATATATGTATATATAGTGGGACAGACAACAATAAATATGACAGACAAGATCACATGTAGCGCTTGCTGAAGACACAGAAGCTGAATGAGATTGTTTTTGGGCCGGCTTTATAGTTCAGTGGTCAGTGACGTCACCTGCCTATGACGTACCGTCTCCCTATTGGACAGATTTCATATGTGCTTCACGACGACATCACGCAGAGGTGTTCCCATAGTGACTAGCGTTCCCCTTGAAAGGGAACTTATTTTTTTTTTATTAACGACTACACCCACCCCATCCCTAAACCGCCCCTTAACCTACCCTTAGTGATTTATAGTGCATATACACTTTACGAGCACATGCGTTCCCTGGGATCGAACCCACGATCGCATGATCACATGATTGCATATTGTTATATATTGCAATGCTCTGCCAATTGAGCTACGCGAAACCCGAAATATAGGGGCACAACTTTAGTAAACAATCCTATAGGTCGTATTTCAGGGAAGTGACAAACGACCTATATAGGTGTATTGGTTGGAGAACATGCTGGATTTGTTTGTTATTAGCTACAATGCTCAACGCTGCAAAAACATGTTGTAAAGCCTTGTCTTTCTTCAGAGTGCAAACACAGATACGCACTGGATCGTTTGCCAAATATGTTTCGCCAATATGCTAATATTATGATGAAAACTGATCCTAGACCAGTAGTTTTGTGCAGTTTTTCCCTCTAAAAGCAATCAGAAGCAGCAGCAGGTAGGCAGTGGTTTCAGGTTTTTGCTCTCAGTCTTATGTTTGCTGAATGACCATCTGTTTGGGGGGCATGTTTTGTCATCTGGGAGGGCACTGCCCCCTAATGCACACCCTCAAACTCCACCCCTTGGCGTCGGGCCTGCAACACATTTCAAACGTGCCAAATTGGCTGTGCGGATGACCCAGACAAGAAAGGGAGCAAGCCGAAAGAGAGGGATAGAGAATATTTAGGCAATAATTATATAAAAAGTTGAAGTCTAGGCTTTACTATTTGAAGGTGTTGCTGCTCATGCAAGAACGTGTGTGCACAAGAAAGAAAGCACACAGTACAGTACTAGGAGAGAGTACAAGGTTTTTGCTGTTTTATGCAGATTATTAGCTGCTAGCACTCTTATCTCATTAGAATAATCCAGATTCCTCTATACTCGTCGGGAGTAAGAATAAATGTAAATGCAGTGTTTCTGCAGAAACTTTGCTTGAGAACTTTTACAGCACACATACATGCAGTATACACAAATCATACATGTTGATAAGTAAATGAGGTACGTTGCTTTTGTTTAAGAATAGGAACAATGCATTTGTCCCTTCATTGGAGAGCCTTCTTTGTTATTCCACTGAAGATGCCCAATGTCCATTTGAAAGAGAAAAGTGTATAGAAAGAGCTTCATAATGAGATTTTTTTTCGAGCTTCAGGCCATGAGCTATTGGCTGAACAGGCAATCAGCAAAAGCTGATGCATTACTGTAATTTCCTTTGATTTGCAGCGAATTTGATCATACAAGCACTATAAATCTCTGGGAAGAAGCAGAGGAGCAGCCTGGGTTGTAATCATGCCTTTTTGATGACCTCCTATTGTATAAGAAGTAGGAAGAGAAATGGAGATGAATGGCCTTGGTATGGTATTTATATATATGACTGTGTTATTTACAGAGCTCTGGTGGAGAAGGTATCCAATAATGCAAGGAAAGTTTAACTTAATGTGTTCCAGATGAAATCACGCACTGGCATTATAGAAATATTTCCTTTGGGAACAGAACTGATCACACCAGGAAAACCTAATAATGTACATCTGACTGCTTTAAAGGGAAAGTTTACACAAAATTTAGGCTACTTATTAGGCTACCCAAACTTATATTTTATATTATATACATTATTTCTTCTGTAGAACACAAAAGATTTATTTTCTAAGAATATCCTGGACATTCTTTTTCATAAAATGAAAAAAAGTATCTTGAGTGGCCAAGATTTTCTTCAAAAGATTACTTTTTGTGTTCACCAGATCAAATGGAACAACATGGGTGAATGTGAGTAAATGATCAAATTTTCATTTTTAGATGACTATACTGAAATGCTGAAATTTAATAAAGTCTAATGTGGTGATTCATGCTCATGATTTTGAATCAATATGTGACCAAATTAATCCCAGATGTGAGAAATTCATTAATTAGAAGAGCTAATTAAGACTGATTTTGAAATATCCATGTTAAAACAAGTCGCAATTTTAAATTGATGAGAAGACATTGACTTCAGAACACCTTAAAACCTCATTTAATACCTCTAGTATAACTCAAGGTGACAGTCTGTCTGATAAGGGTAAATCTTATGACTGTTTCCCAGTGTTACTGCAGTTTAATCAAATGTTGTTGTTCTCAATAACACACTGTGTACCATCCATTTCTGATGAGCTTTCAAAGAGTTTCAACAGACTGTGGAGCTCACAGTTCTTAAGCCAAATGTCATTTCACTGTGAAACAGTTTGCTAAGAGGCCTATTTATTAATTCAAAAGAGAAAGTCATTTCATTTCTAGGAGCTCACTGTACTCTGGGTTCTAACAGCATCCAAAGTTTATTGCTCATCAATTGATCTCAAGCTAATGTGACTGTTTCATTCTAATAATGCACCGAAAGTTACTCATGAATGAGAGAGAGTTAAACATTAAGAGCAATTTAAACGCAACTTAAACACACAATGCATGTTGTTTTGGCTAAGTGCCTTTATGTCAGCATGCATTTCACTATGGGCAACCCAGCATTATACGGCTCTGTCGACATGTGTGGGTAATTATTAGGTAGCTCAGTCTGCGTTGTGACAGACCCATAATGATTGAGTCAGACAACTCTTAGTGGAACTGCAGGCAGACTGATTGCCTGTTCCCTCTCCATCAGAGACCAGTTAGGAAAAGACCTGCCAAATAGCCAATCACAGTTGTCTCGGGAATGAACTCAGAGCCGGAATGTTATCTTTATCTAAGATTGAACACATACAGTGAGGCTGAAGTCTGAAATCACTAGTGAAAATGCTGCTTTTTTGCATTTTTTTAATTTAAGTTGAACTCAAAAACTTGCAATAGCATTCAAAAGTTTGGGGTCAGGAAAGTTTTTCAAAGATGTCTTATTCTCACTATTTATTTAATCAAAAATACAGTAAAAACAGTAACATTGTGAAATATTATCAATTTAAAATAAGTGTTTTCTATTTTAACATGTGTGATGAATTTTCAGCATCATTACATCATCACATGATCTTTCAGAAATCATCTTAATATGCTAATTTGGTGCTCAAACATTTCTTATTATTATCAATGTTGAAAACAGTTGTGCCGCTTAATATTTTGAGACATTATAAATGGGTTTTTTTGGTCACTTTTGATTAGTGAACCCTATTCATTTTAGGGGTGTAACAATATATTGTGCCACAATATATCATAATACATAATGCAACAATATGTATTGTGGATAGTGACAATATGTATTATAGTTCAAATTTCTGTGAGAGAAAAAAACTCAAGTTTACATAGTTTTAGTTTCACTACTACTTTAAACTACAATATATAATGTTGAATTTAATGTATAATAATGAAATGGGGGAATATTTGTGGGTCCTGATAATGCCAAATGTCTTGTGTTACCAGTAAAAAGTGGCCTACATTATTTTAAATGTATCTAGTCAGTGACAGAGTGCAAGCATATTTGTCTAAAATAATTCAGTATTTTCAGCTTCAGAATCATGAATATTTTTATTTTGGTGTCACCAGTGTCCTGTGCATTGGGTTACCAGCACCAAGTCCAAGACTATTCATTTCCACCCCCAATGTAATACCACATGTATTTTAATCAACGGTAAATTTTTTGTTAACCTTTTACCATATGTTTTGGAGTATCGCAATAATATCCTATCGCGATATGTGTCGAATCGTGTCATGAGGGTATCGTTACACCCCTAATTAATTTCTTTTAGAAAAATGTTATTGACCCCAAACATTTGAATTTATTTCAAAACTTCTTAGTATTTGGTTTGTCACCCTCTTGCTTTAGAAATAGTGCTGAATCGTAAATATTCATTATTTATTGTACTGCATATCATAGTATTTGTTCTTACATTCATATGTTTCTATTCTTTGATCACCCAAGGGTTTAAGTGTAAGCTAAACATTCAGTTGTATTCATATTTCTTCATGACGCGAAATGAGAAAAACTTTCTATTGGGCAACTGAAGAAGTCTTATGTGGTAATTCATCATGCTGTGCAAATTCAGAATGAAAAATGCAATCTGCTCCATTTCGTGAGCCACTGTGGTTCTGAAGATGAGAAAGTCATTTCAGTTTGCATATTCCTTCTGTGTTGGATACAGCCGAATACTAAACATGCCCCCCAAAATGAGATTTTATGAAACAATGTTCTGTTTACAAATGCATATGAGTTTATTTTTTCATATTTTTATCTGAATTATCCATGAGCATTGACTTGTAATGTTGTTTACTTTGCTGTAATGCAATGAGAATCCTTAAATTTTGCAGTGTTTAAAGCATTCTAGAACTTCAGTGTTTCTATAGTTACATTTTACAAGAAAGAAAAGGATTCAGAGAAACAAAGAGAGTCAAAAAACTTCAGTTGCTTAATAAATATATAATATATCACAGTATGACACGATGCCATGAGAGAACGTTACTGTTGTTTGCTCCAGTATGCTCTGACAACACATCCAGCCATCTCTGCTCTTTTAATACAGGGAGATTTCAGCATATTGAACTCAGTCGGTCGTCCTGTTTAGTATTCTGTTCTCAAACTGAGCTGAGCATATGTAGCTTAACTTGACCTGCCAACACAGATTCTATGGTTGAGAGAGCACAGGACCTGCTAGTAGTCAAATTTATTTTTAGGCTCTTCTTAGCATTCTGATATAGAAGGTGTAGACAAGCCATAGATGTGTAAATATGAAAAGTATTATGACTGAAATAGGTGTCTGATTTGTCTCATCATAATACCTCGTATCTGAGAAAGAATGCAGAGGAAATGAAGTGTAGTGCCTTATAGTTTAATATATTTAAATTCATGTCTTTGTTAATGCTATCAGTTGTATTACCCTAATAAATGCTGCATAAGCTGAGCCTTATTTGACAGCAGACTGAATGGCCTTCATATCATCTGAGTTAACATTGTCCGGTGACCCTTCATTGCTCTCTGTCAAAATGAAAATATTTTCCTAGAAATAATGGAGCTTCATGTATTATGTATAAACGTCTTAACTACCCTTCAATTTCTCTTCTTCTATATATTGTTCCTTTCAAATGGCAAATGCGGTATGACTCCTCAGGTAATTGTTCAACACCCAAAAGCTAATTTTCATGTTTTTAATGAAGTCAGAAATTTGAACAAATAGTTATTATGTATCATGTATTTATACTTTCTAACACATGCCCTGTGTCTGATTTGTCTTTGCATATTATCCTTAGGCAATAAAGAGTTTTCATAATCATTAAAATATAATAACTTTCTCTGCCTCTTCAACAACTTCTGACATAACCATGTGGGCAGGGAAAAATGAACCAATAATATCACAAAATGTAACCGAAGTTGCTCACAAACCAGCCAATCACATACTGCCATTTATAATCAATCCTCGCCTACATTATTTGTAGGGGTGTAACCAGGGCCAGCGGAAGAGCGGTTGAAACAACATTCCTTCTGATGTTCATTCATGTTTATTTGATGCTATAACTTAACTAGTAGGAAGAGATGATCGGTTCACAAGCCATTTGAACTGAGGCGCTACAGCGATCTGTCGCGACCTATTAAAGAGCCACAAAATGGTATTTATTGTTGAAATTTCTTTAAAAATTACAAAATTCGAAATTTGAAACTTTGTTTCATATCAAAAGTAACCTGCTCTGTCTTGTCTTTTGATGCGTTGTCAGTGTCCTCTTTGCTCCGCAATGTATTTTTCCCTGTGTGAGAACATGAGAACATGACGCGAGAGCGGCATGACTTGTCGGACATAGCAACAGTAACTAAAGGGGCGGGTCTATGCAAATGGTCAAATTGAGCACCAAATCTGTCGCACATTGGATTACTCCAAGATAATTGAAGATTTCGTCGCAGCCAAAGCAAAAAAGGTCCTCTTTTAAATGGTGAGACACCTGTATTAAAGGGTTAGTTCACCCAAAAAAGAAAATTCTGTCATTCATTACTTACCCTCATGCCGTTCCACACCCGTAATACCGTCGTTAATCTTCAGAACACAAATTAAGATATTTTAGTTGAAATCTGATGGCTCCGTGAGGCCTCCGTAGGGAGCAATGGACATTTCCTCTCTCAAGATCCATAAAGGTACTAAAAACAAATTTAAATCAGTTCACGTGAGTACAGTGGTTCAATATTAATATTATAAAGTGACGAGAATATTTTTGGAGCGCCAAAAAAACAAAATAATGACTTATTTAGTGATGGCCGACTTCAAAACACTGCTTCAGGAAGCATCGGAGCATAAATGAATCAGTGTGTCGAATCATGATTCAGATCGCGTGTCAAACTGCCAGCGGCTGAAATCACGTGACTTTGGCACTCCGAACAGAAGATTCGATACACTGATTCATTTATGCTCCGAAGCTTCCTGAAGCAGTGTTTTGAAATCGGCCATCACTAAATAAGTTGTTATTTTGTTCATTTTGGCGCTCCAAAAATATTCTCGTCGCTTTATAATATTAATATTGAACCACTGTACTCACATAAGCCTATTTAAATATGTTTTTAGTACCTTTATGGATCTTGAGAGAGGAAGTGTCCATTGCTCCCTATGGAGGCCTCACGGAGCCATCGGATTTCAACTAAAATATCTTAATTTGTGTGCTGAAGATTAATGAAGGTCTTACGGGTGTGGAACGGCATGAGGGTAAGTAATAAATGACAGAATTTTCATTTTTGGGTGAACTAACCCTTTAATTCATTTCACCTGACAACAGTAGGGGTCAATATGATAAATTGTCATTTTTTTCTCCTAAAAAATTTTAATGTAGGGGGCAGCATATTCCTATTTTGCCCAGAGCACTGGACTGTCTTCCCCTGGCAGTGGGTGTAACGATATTCAAACCAAACCGAAAAACACACTCATGGCTTACCGAACGCACCCCGCCCCCTGCTGCCCCACTCAGCCCTTGTCCATTGCATCTACATGGCAAATTCAGCGTTGTAGCCTAACCACCAATAATCGCAATAAGCTCCGTGTTTTGTTACTTTCGATAAGATACAAAGTGTCATCTTTCAAATTCTGTCCATTAAATCATGAAATTCACACTCTTTGATGTGGCGTGACAGATCGCTGTACAGGTGCCTCATTTCAAACGGCAGCATGGAGCGCAAGTGAACGCGATCTCTTCCTCTTTAATAAACATGAATGAACATCTGAAGGTGTGTCGAATGATACAGTACAACTTACTGAAATGTGTAATTGCTCAGTCAGTGTTTCAATGTTGGAAAGCTTGTAAACACAGTGTCACGTATCATTTAACTTACCTCAGGCGAGTCCACAGCTTGTTAGTTCGCCAGAAATGAACTCTTTCGCTAAATATGCACTATTAGCCTATATATTGATTATATTTTACTTAGCTTGTTAGTGATATCTTAATTATTTAATGTAGCCTATGTTTAAATAAATCTGTCATGAAAACAACAGCCACTGTGTAAATGATCCAATTGCGAATTGGAGTAAAAACATAATATTACAATTAGATTTAGAAGTTTATGCAAAACCTGCCTTATGTGCTGTTTACAGGTTTGCCCACAATTTGTTATGTGATTGTTGATTATTATATCTAAAAATAAATAGCAACTGAATTTAGGCTAATAGGTTGGGCTCTGAGCCTTTATTATTAAAGGTGCCCTAGATTCAAAAATTGAATTTACCTCGGCATAGTTAAATAACAAGAGTTCGGTACATGGAAAAGACATACAGTGAGTCTCAAACACCATTGTTTCCTCCTTCTTATATAAATCTCATTTGTTTAAAAGACCTCCGAAGAACAGGCGAATCTCAACATAACACCGACTGTTACGTAACAGTCGGTATCATTAATATGTGCGCCCCCAATATTTGCATATGCCAGCCCATGATCAAGGCATTACACAAGGGCAGCCAGTATTAATGTCTGGATCTGTGCACAGCTGAATCAACAGACTAGGGAAGCAAGCAAGGACAACAGTGAAAAATGGCAGATGGAGCAATAATAATTCAATTCAATTCAATTCAATTCAATTCAAATACAATTCATGATAACATGATATTTTTAGTGATATTTGTAAATTGTCTTTCTAAATGTTTCGTTAGCATGTTGCTAATGTACTGTTAAATGTGATTAAAGTTACCATCGTTTCTTACTGTATTCACAGAGACAAGAGCCGTCGCTATTTTCATTTTTAAACACTTGCAGTCTGTATAATTCATAAACAACTTCATTCTTTTTAAATCTCTCCAACAGTGTAGCATTAGCCGTTAGCCACGGAGCACAGCCTCAAACTCATTCAGAATCAATGTAAACATCAAAATAAACACTGTACTTACGCGATTAGACATGCTGCATGACGAACACTTTGTAAAGATCCATTTTGAGGTTTATATTAGCTGTTTGAACTTTTTTTGTTGTTGTTTAAGGCAAGCGCGAGCTCTTAGGGCGTGGAGCACGGGATTTAAAGGGCCACACACCCTGAATTGGCTCATTTCTAATTATGCCCCAAAATAGGCAGTTAAAAAAATGAATTTAAAAAAAATCTATGGGGTATTTTGAGCTGAAACGCACAGACACATTCAGGGGACACCTTAGACTTATATTACATCTTAAAAAAAAAAAAGTTCTAGGGCACCTTTAATGTGCAAGTAAGGGCTCCCTTAAAGTTTACAGCATTAGCAGAGATAATTTTATATCCTTAAGAAACTTTTAATTAGAATTAATTTAAGATAGAGACATAATTTGTTCAGTAAACTACTGTTTAATTTATATATAAAAAAAAAGAAACAATTTTGTTTAGTTTTTTTCCCTGCTGTACCGAACCAAACCGTGACTTCAAAACCGAGGTAGGCCTACCGAACCATCAGTTTTGTGTATCGTTACACTTCTATTATCCTGTTATTTCCTACATTATTATATTCTCCATCACCTGTAAATATGCAATATTACAAAAGTTAAATGTGTTGTGAATGCATTTTTTAAGTTGTTTTTAACTCTCATGGTCATTTTAATAGCTTAAAAAACAATGAAAGTACTTCTTGGCTTAATCTTGAGAACTGAGTATAAACAAAATGTCAAGTTAATAACACGCTTCACCTGTCCTCCATAAAAATGTTACATTATTCGAGTTTAGGGTTTCGAAGAGCCCAGATATAAAGCATGAATGACCACCTAAACGTAAAAACAGTATAGTCGGTCTCAAGCTAACATGAGGGTTAAAAGGTGGAGATAGTGAATGCTGTTACTACTACTACAAATGATATGATGATGATGATGATGATGATGATTATGATTCCCATTTTGTTAAATATATTTACATTATAGCAGCACAATGCACAGCAAGTTGAAGAAGCACTTTATAATCTTCACAGAATATGTCTGAAGAGTTGCCATTAATATGAGACCGTCTCTGCTGTAACATGAAATGGTTTTTGATACAAAAATGGAGAGAATTTAAATTATTGTGAAGATGATCACAAATTTACCATAAAATGCAATTTTAAAACAATTTTCAGGTCTACTTATTGCAGCAGCGAACAATCTAAGAGTTCAGTGTTTCATCTCTACATACTTTCAGTCTCCTCAGATACTTCAATCTGCGTGTGTTCCGATTCAGTAATATCAGTTACTTGCAGGCAGGATCCATTAAAACATGTCTGATGCAGAATCACTGTGGCAGCTTAAGAGGCACTATAAGCGTTATTGACCTGCTGAGAGCACGCGGTTGTGAAAATTGCACTGCGTGGTTCGCAGACTTTCTCAAAGTTTGAATTTATATTAATGTTTATGAGTTTTTATTTTTAGGATTTAATAAATATACACAAAAATTATACTTCTCTAAGATGATCAGCATTTTGGTCTGCACAAGTCAGCTGTTAAGTCTTGATTATTAAAATATAGGAAGTCAAAATTTGACCATATTAAGCTTCTTTTATCTTTTTCCAAATTATGCCACAGAGCAATTAATCATTGTGCGTCTCTGAGTAACAAACAGGTGTTTTATCAAATGAATCGTTTTAGTGAATGATCCACTAATTCATCATACAAAGACATTCTATTTTTTGTTCCTGGATGAATCAGTATTTTTCACTAATTGTTTCACTAAATGATTCAATTATTCACTCAGTGTTTTTAATGAAACAGTTGAGTAAATAATTCAATGACTCACTCATAAAGACAATGGCTGCATCCAAAGGGGCAGTTGTAGCCTAATGGTTAGAGAGTCAGACTTTTAATCTGAAGGTTGTGGGTTCGATTCTCAATATCACCACAGCAAATGGCTGCCTGCTGCTCCGGGTGTGTGTGTCCACGGCTTACAGTGTGTGTGTTCACTACCCACACACATTCTAATTCACAAAAAAAGAATTGAATCATCATTGAGCTTGTTCAATTTCACTACGTATAACGCAAGACAAAAAATTTATTTTGGACATAAAGGCATTATGTTTTCTTCTGTTTTGTTGTAAATTAATCGCATAATGCTAAAATGTATGTAATGTAAAAACCACAGTTGTCATTACCTGTACTGCATTAATAAAGGCAGTTAATATCATTTTTTTTTAGGTAACACTTTATTTTAATGTGTCCTTGTTACACGTTACATGTATTTACTAGAGTACTAACTATAAATTAGGCATAATTGAATGCAACTAACTCTAAACCAAACCCTAATCCTACCATAACCCTATAGTAAGTACATTTAGTTAATTAATATTACTCAATACTTAAATGTATAATTACGCTGTAACAGGGACACATTAAAATAAAGTGTAACCATTATGACGTAGCCATGTGCACCGTCTCATTAGTGTTTAATGCTGAGGAGGACTCTAGCCTACAAGCTCCAAAGGACTGGACTAGGTTTCAGACTTCCATTTGAGAAGCACCCTATAAAGTGAACCCCTGCGTTAGGCGCTGTATGTTATTGGAGATTAATTGTAATTGACAATTATATATGAATACATTATGATCAAAATGTTATAATACATATTAAAATTTAAGGTTTGCCCTGCTGTAAAGAACAAGAATGAACATGAATGAGCATATGGTGACAGGTGAGAGAAACACAATGTTCATGAAACAGTTGTTCTAAAACATGTCGTTCTCACATTTGCTATTCACACCTAAAATCAAATAATTTCACCTCTCTCTTTCTCTGCACTTTACATTTACTTTTTCCCCCCACAAACTTCATCATCTTAACACCATTTTTCCTGGTATTTGATTTACCCTCATGAATAATCTCTCTCATTTTTCATTACTGTAAAAGTTTATATTGTTTGCCTGACAAAACTTTTATCTCAAAACAGTTTCGGAAGCCAGAGGTTAACCTCAGCTAACAGAGATTTAAAGCGCCGTTATGAATAAATTAATCAAAAGTATAAGAGCTTGAGTCACATAGTTTATTCTGTGGTCATATATGGCTGACCCAGGTGGGAAAAAAAGTACATTTCTATAATGTACTAAAAGTGCTCTATTTTCGTGCACTAATTTTGTACTTAATATACTAAAAATTCTTCTTTAGTACTTCTTAAGATAATCTTAAGAACATGTAACTGTGCTATTTTGAGACACCATGAGATATGAACGTAAATGTGCTTTTAATATCCTATCTCTGTATTTAAAAAATGTATTTAGATACTACTTATAGTACATTTGAACCCATAGTGTACTACAAGTGGTAACTATATATTTTTTAAATACAGAGATGTACTTTTTTTCACCTGAGGATATATATCCACAACCATTCATTGTTTCCTTTTGAATCATTTAGATAGTAATGTTAAACAAACACTTCATTCTAAACCCAGAAGAACTTCAATTGCATGATATATCAATACCTTTACTAGACAGTAATCTGATCTGAACCATTGCATCTGATAGACCTTGTATTTATACATATGAGAGACAGATAAAAAGATTTTTTTCTGAATCAGCTCACAGATACTGTGAGAATGATGAAATTTCAAATGACAACTGAGCTTTTAATAAATCATTAAACAGTGAACACTGCTGTGATGTTGTTTGTATTTCTCTGAGATTCTGTAGCCAGCCTACAAATAGGCTGACATGACTTCAGGGCTAAAGCTTTTCACCATGTATGTGAGGTGAAACTGGTGGCCTTGTCCTTTCTGTGTGTTTTGTTTACATGCATTGTGCTCCAGGTCACTTTAGTGACAAGCTCAATACATTTATTTGAACTTTCTATTTCTATCATGTACATTATGTAAGTTATTTGAGTACCATTAAGCATTTGAATTGTCAACAGTGCACATAGTGTTGTAGTCAAGATCACCTAAACCGAGACCAAGACCAGTGTGTGTCGAGACCGAGTCAAGACCAAGACCAGACTAGCACTCCTCAAATTCATCTGAAAGATCCACATTTACTGCCTGAGAAATGTCTTATTTTTTATTTATTATCAATAATTATATTTAGAATAATAAAACTGTAACACATGGTTGAGATCAGATAGTAGAGAATGCAGGATCTAGTTGCAGCAGTACATTTATTAAATAAACTCCAAAACAGACTTGAGAAACAGGCAGGAACAGAACAAAAACAACAACATATATGCAACAGAGAACTGACAATGGAACTGAACAAACACAGGGCTTAAATACAAGGAGAACAGAGGCTCTAATGAGACTAATTAACAAGACACAGCTGAACTTAAACACTAATCAAATCTGTAACCAAGGAGACAAACAAGTGGCGGGAAACTGAGAACAAAGAGAACATGTGACTAAAGAAAAACAAACTCTAGACATATACAACTAAACAGGACAAAACCCAACTAAAACCGTGACAAAAACACTATATAGAGCTGTTACCAATCAACTGAAAAACTGTAATTAATTTAAAAACTCCAATCAAATGAATGATGTTAACGAAGAAATCAATCAATGCAACGAAAATTTTGCTATATCCCTGCAGTTGTGGTCTTGAGCGGTCTTGAAATAAAATCCCGAGTCCTTTTAGTTTGAGACCATGACCGAGACCAAATGCTGCCGAGACCAAGGCAAGACCTTCAAAAGACCTTCGAGTACTAATATATATATATAGTTCTGTCATGAAACGCTAGATGGTACAGGCTGATGGATCCTTAACGCAAACTGATGATATTCTCAGGGTTTACTTGGCATAAGCTGATTGGTTCATGTCACATCTGCAAGCCAATGAGTTTGCTGCTCACAACATTTAAATGGTTGTTTAGCATTTACTATAGCAGCTGCAGTTTGCTTTCAGAGTTCCTCTGAACCCTCCACCTTCCCCAGCTCCACCTGTATAGATCTGCTATGGGTAATTTTTATATATGCTGTTTGTGCAGCAGCTGTATGTCTACATATGCATAGCAGTGTATCAGCGTATATATTGGCAGTAGCAAGCAGCAATAACAGCAGCAGCAATAATCTACAACTACAGCAATAATCAACAGCAGCGTTACATTTTACAAACCCGATTCCAAAAAAGTTGGGACACTGTACAAATTGTGAATAAAAAAGGAATGCAATAATTTACAAATCTCATAAACTTATATTTTATTCACAATAGAATATAGATAACATATAAATGTTGAAAGTGAGACATTTTGAAATGTCGTGCCAAATATTGGCTCATTTTGGATTTCATTAGAGCTACACATTCCAAAAAGGTTGGGACAGGTAGCAATAAGAGGCAGGAAAAGTTAAATGTGCATATAAGGAACAGCTGGAGGACCAATTTGCAACTTATTAGGTCAATTGGCAACATGATTGGGTATAAAAAGAGCCTCTCAGAATGGCAATGTCTCTTAGAAGACAAGATGAGCAGAGGATCACCAATTCCCCCAATGCTGCGGCGAAAAATAGTGGAGCAATATCAGAAAGGAGTTTCTCAGAGAAAAATTGCAAAGAGTTTGAAGTTATCATCATCTACAGTGCATAATATCATCCAAAGATTCAGAGAATCTGGAACAATCTCTGTGCGTAAGAGTCAAGGCCGGAAAACCATACTGGATGCCCGTGATCTTTGGGCCCTTAGACGGCACTGCATCACATACAGGAATGCTACTGTAATGGAAATCACAACATGGGCTCAGGAATACTTCCAGAAAACATTGTCGGTGAACACAATCCACCGTGCCATTCGCCGTCAGCCGTTCGCGGCTGAAACTCTATAGGTCAAAAAAGAAGCCATATCTAAACATGATCCAGAAGCGCAGGCGTTTTCTCTGGGCCAAGGCTCATTTAAAATGGACTGTGGCAAAGTGGAAAACTGTTCTGTGGTCAGACGAATCAAAATTTGAGGTTCTTTTTGGAAAACTGGGACGCCATGTCATCCAGACTAAAGAGGACAAGGACAACCCAAGTTGTTATCAGTTCAGAAGCCTGCATCTCTGATGGTATGGGGTTGCATGAGTGCGTGTGGCATGGGCAGCTTACACATCTGGAAAGGCACCATCAATGCTGAAAGGTATATCCAAGTTCTAGAACAACATATGCTCCCATCCAGACATCGTCTCTTTCAGGGAAGACCTTGCATTTTCCAACATGACAATGCCAGACCACATACTGCATCAATTACAACATCATGGCTGCGTAGAAGGAGGATCCGAGTACTGAAATGGCCAGCCTGCAGTCCGGATCTTTCACCCATAGAAAACATTTGGCGCATCATAAAGAGGAAGATGCGACAAAGAAGACCTAAGACAGTTGAGCAACTAAAAGCCTGTATTAGACAAGAATGGGACAACATTCCTATTCCTAAACTTGAGCAACTTGTCTCCTCAGTCCCCAGACGTTTGCAGACTGTTATAAAAAAGAAGAGGGGATGCCATACAGTGGTAAACAAGGCCTTGTCCCAACTTTTTTGAGATGTGTTGATGCCATGAAATTTAAAATAAACTTATTTTTCCCTTAAAATGATACATTTTCTCAGTTTAAACATTTGATATGTCATCTATGTTGTATTCTGAATAAAATATTGAAATTTGAAACGTCCACATCATTGCATTCTGTTTTTATTCACAATTTGTACAGTGTCCCAACTTTTTTGGAATCAGGTTTGTATTTAATGCAATACTCTACTAAATTGAAATTTGGTTATTTCTTGATTTAAAGGTGCCCTAGAACCAGTTTTTACAAGACGTAATATAAGTCTAAGGTGTCCCCTGAATGTGTCTGTGAAGTTTCAGCTCAAAATACCCCATAGATATTTTTAATTAATTTTTTTAACTGCCTATTTTGGGGCATCATTAACTATGCACCGATTCAGGCTGCGGCCCCTTTAAATCGCGCGCTCCCTGCCCCCCGAGCTCTTGACTATAATACAGTGCATTTACAAAGTTCACACAGCTAATATAACCCTCAAATGGATCTTTACAAGATGTTCGTCATGCATACTGCATGCATGCGTCGGATCATGTGAGTATAGTATTTTTTTTGGATGTTTACATTTGATTCTGAATGAGTTTGAGGCTATGCTTCGTTACTAAAGCTAACATTACACATTGTTGGAGAGATTTATAAAGAATGAAGTTGTGTTTATGCATTATACAGACTGCAAGTGTTTAAAAATGAAAATAGCGACAGCTCTCTTGTCTCTGTGAATACAGTAAAAAACGATGGTAACTTTAACCACATTTAACAGTACATTAGCAACATGCTAACGAAACATTTATAAAGACAATTTACAAATATCACTAAAAATATCATGTAATCATGGATCATGTCAGTTATTATCGCTCCATCTGCCATTTTTCGCTGTTGTTCTTGCTTGCTTAACTAGTCTGATGATTCAGCTGTGCACATCCAGACGTTTTGCCCTTGTCTAATGCCTTGAACATGGGCTGGCATATGCAAATATTGGGGGCGTACATATTAATGATCCCGACTGTTACGTAACAGTCGGTGTTATGTTGAGATTCGCCTGTTTTTCAGAGGCCTTTTAAACAAATGAGATTTACACAAGAAGGAGGAAACAATGGAGTTTGAGACTCACTGTATGTCATTTCCATGTACTGAACTCTTGTTATTCAACTATGCCAAGGTAAATTAAGTTTTTGATTCTAGGGCACCTTTAATGTGATATGACAGGGACTAGGACTTTAAAGCTAATTGAACATGTTTATTTATTAAATGAACCTCATGCAAAAATAGTGAAGGCTGCAAGAAATGTCTGTTTCTTATAGCTCTGTTATTAGTCTTTTATCAGGTGGTAAAACTCTTGTTGGACAAAGTCATGCTTTTATCTTCATTGTAATTAGCTTTATCAGGAAGGCATTGCCCAGAGAAACCAATTGAGGACAGGTGTTGAAGATAAAGAACTTGATGTTATCGCCCATCAAAAAACAGTTCAAACATGTGGTACAATAACAGGGAAGATTTGCACACATAGTTAGATAATTAAACAGTCAAAAAAACACATCTCCCAATGACCAAAATTGTCAAATAGTTTGCTGAGTCTACTGCCAGAAAAGTTAGAAGGGCATGTCAATGATAGCACTTTTACAACCGTTCCACAAGCGAGAAATCAACTTCAATGCTCTGTTTTCTCAATCAAGTATCAGACACACGCACGCAAAAAAAACACCTCTATTGGGGTTCTGCAACTCCAATAATCTGGTTATGTTTATCTGTTTCTTGCCAGGCAGGTCGTATCAATGTGTACGAAATGGCAGGCGACTCCGAGGATACAAGCTTGTGCTTTTCTTACCGGCTTGTCTCAGGAAATCGGCCTTATCAGTCTTGCCCAAGCTGTTATATAGCAGAATAATTTTACAGCTGGCTGAGAAAGCCTTGGCGACCCTGGATCGTGTGCTGTGCAGGCAAAATTTAACCTTGGTGTCCCTTATCAAATTAGAACTGCCTTTTGTTTACTACCGGCTGACAGATAGCCATATTTGTGACGGGTCTTTTTCTCTGGGTGAGGCCAAGTGGCAGCAGAGTCGCTGATGGATAATTTATGATTTATGTATATGTGGCAAAACACACTGCTATTTGTACAGCGCTGACATGAAACCAGACTCTAGAGACCATGAGCATTTTTTTTTTGATAAATAAACTAAGGTATGAGCAGTGTGGAGGTCATGTCATAAATTTCTCTTTAAAAAAATATAGCAATGATGCTGGTGTTTTTTTTAATCACTGACAGATCAACAGTTCTTTCTGATAATGTATAGACAGCCGGTCATTAATGCAAAATGCATCTCGACAGGTTAATCAGTTGCCTTAGACATTAGATTATTATTCAAAAATATTTGACTTTTGAAGTATTGGAGTATTTCATAGAGCTGTGCATAATATTTTAAAGTGTGGCACGCTATCCATTATTCCTACGCTCCATGACGCTTTGCGCGAATTATGGGTGTAACTTCCATTAAGCAATCAATGAAAGGCTTGCTCTATAAACACAATAATACGTTTAAAAAACTGAGTACAATGAGATGACATTATTCTACTCACCCTTCAATCATTGAGCATTAAAAGGACATTTAAAAGTGTAAAAGCATCAACGAGGTACTTTCAACAGACCATGAATATATCTGTAGGCCTGTTATGTAACATACGTTGCCTTAATCAAACATTTCATTAAATTCAGCATTGCGGGATACTTTTTTGAAGTGATTTCCGTCATTTTGACAGATAATTAATTGTATTTACCTGTAAAAACAAACCTGGAAAGAAACGTGAGGATTTGAGGAGAAAAACGAGAGATTCTTTGTGCATTCCAGTGAATGCAAATACAGGACTGACAACCGTATTGTGCTGCTGTGTGAACTTGGCCTAAATGTAACCATTTATTCACTCAAGTCAAGTCACCTTTATTTATATAGTGCTTTTTACAATGCAGATTGTGTCAAAGAAGCTTTACATTGATAACTGGTATATAATTTTGGCTGTACAGCAGCTCTTAAAGAATAGTGTCAATGTAGGCAGATCAAAGCACTGTTGAATATCAAATGTCAAGTCAAATGTCAAGTGTCCCCAACTAAGCAAGCCAAAGACGACAGCGGCAAGGAACCCAAACTCCAACAGGTGACATCAGGTGGCAAACAAGTGGCAAATAGGTGTTAAAAAACCTTGGGAGAAACCAGGCTTAGTTGGGGGCCAGTTCTCCTCTGGCGAACAGTGCTTTGTTACGATTCAGGTAGCTATCATAAGTCCGATGGGATTGCAACATTCAAAGTATTTATTCCAGTTCCATCCAGTTGAGGATCGTATTCATCACTGCGGTATGGACGGTTTGTTGAGAAACTATGCCACTGGTTGTTGTGTCAATGAGGCCTTCACAATGGATGATCTAGTTGAATATTAGCGTAGATGCCATTCTTCTTCTGATGTAACGAGTACATCTGGTGTTATAGGAAGTGTTCCCGGTTCCAGCTGACCTAATTTATGCAGCCTAATAATCCTTTAACGGATTTGAAAATATAAATTGATAATGTGTTATGTGTATGCCAGGATAAAGAGATGTGTTTTTAGTCTAGATTTAAACTGACAGAGTGTGTCTGCTTCCTGAACAATGCTAGGACTCACATAATATCTACAAATAAAATGAAAAATTGAAAATGAATAGCAGAAAATTAAATTAACTTTAAATTCCTTTTGAGGTTCTCAGTTTATATTAGAACACATATAAAGACAAGAAGCAAATCTATCAAAATAAAAAAAACAGTATTTTTTTTATTTGTAATTTTATATATATATATATATATATATATATATATATATATATATATATATCTTGTGTTGGCAAAGCTGAATTTTCAGCATCGTTAATCCAGTCTTCAGTGTCACATGTTCCTTCAGAAATCATTCTAATATGTCAATTTGCTGCTCAAGAAACATTTATTGTTTACAATTGTACAAAATATTTGTGTACAATTTTTTTTTTTCAGGATTCTTTGATGAATAGAAAAAATAGAAAAGTATATAATTTTTAACCTTAAATGCACATCTTGAACTTGCTCTCTTCTTCTTCTTCTTCTTCTCTATTTGAATTCCAGCAGTGTAGATGCAGCTAAGTGTATTACTACTGCCCTCCACAGGTCAAAGTTTGAACTAATTGTTATATACTATTGAACTAGCATATTGCATATAAAAATTAGTTCAAACTTTGACCTGTGGAGGGCAGTAATACGCTTAGCTGCATCTACACTGCTGGAATTCAAATAGATAAGAAGAAGAGAGCTAGTTCAAGATGAGCATTTAAGGTTAAAAACGTATATAATTTTCAATTTTTTAAAAAAAATGAGCGATGGTTTCACTAGATAAGACCCTTATTTCTCATCTGGGATCATGTAGAACAATTTGAACCTGCAGTGAAACTAATTTTGACCTTCAATCGTTTGGTGCCCATTCAAGTCCACTATAATGAGAAAATTCCTGGAATGTTTTCATCAAAAACTTAAATTTCTTTTCAACTGAAGAAAGAAAGACATGGACATCTTGGATGACATGGAGGTGAGTAAATTATCAGGAAAAGTTTATTTAAAAGTGAACTATTCCTTTAATGCATCCTTGCTGAATAAAAGTATTAATTTCTTTAATTTCTTTTCAAAAAAATAAAAATAAAAATTCTTACTGACCCCAAACTTTTGAACGGTAGTGTAAAATGTTACAAAAGCTTTGTATTTTAGATAAATGCTGTTCTTTTGAACTGTTTTCAACATTGATAATAATAACAAATATTTATTGAGGAACTAATCATCATATTAGAATGATTTCTGAAAGATCATGTGACACTGAAGACTGGAGTAATGATGCTGAAAATTCAGCTTTTCCAACACGAGAATAAATTACTTTGTAAAATATATTCAAATAGAAAACAGTTATTTTAAAGTGTAATATTTTTTCACAATATTACTGTTTTTACAGTATTTTTAATTAAATAAATTAAGCCTTGGTGAGCAGACAAAACTTCTTTTAAAAACATTAAAAATCTTACCGATCCCAAACTTTATATATATATATATATATATATATATATATATATATATATATATATATATATATATATATATATATATATATATATACCCCTTTGTTTAATTGTGTATTTATTTATTTTTGCATTTTTGTTTATTTATTTAAATCGTTTCTTGTTCTTTATTTATTTACCTAATTATTTATTTACTTATTTAATTGTGTATTTATTTATTTTTACAGATCTATCTATCTATCTATCTATCTATCTATCTATCTATCTATCTATCTATCTATCTATCTATCTATCTATCTATCTATCTATCTATCTATCTATCTATCTGTCTGTCTGTCTGTCTGTCTGTCTGTCTGTCGCATTCTGGACGACGACCTCAATAGAATCCGTGTAGGTGTACAATCCACCTCTAGATGTCGCTGTGACAAACGTCACACAATATTCTGGAGCTCAAGCGCTTGTCTTCGGCACTCGTTGATTGTACACAAATGTGGACTGGACGCATGCTGCTGGATATCCATTCACAGAGTGAGTACACTAGAGATACATGCTGTGTCTGTTAACCTAGCGAGCTGACTACCTAGATAGCGATTTTATTTGCGTTTGATGCCCCCAGAAATGTTTTCTAGTCGAACGCTGAACGCGCATATGTCAGCTGTTTAGTTAGTCAGCTGTCTAGGTTTGTGAAAAAGCCAAATGTTCAGTAAGTGTTCAGTAAGTCGCTCTGGGTTCTCTGTACATTTTGATGGCATGTTTATCTTCTCCATCACTTTTATGGATGGATTATTTCTCATAGTTTATATAATGTATGTATTAATTTTCGTGATGTAATTATTTTTTTTTACAATATCTCTTGAGGTTTACTTTGAGAGACTAGAGAGTGAAACTCGGCCTGCTGAAGTTTAAGTAGTGAGCTTTGCTAAAGATTTGAGTGAAATCGTGCCAGAGCTGAAAGCTGTAGATAATGATATTTGACTTTCATTAAAAATACATTCTGTGTCTGAAGAAGCACTTGTGTGATTTAGTTGTGCACATAATGAGGGAGTTATTAAAGTTTGTAAACTAAATTATTTGGGCACTCAACCTTAGAATGAACTCTGGCTCTTCTTTAAAGTACAAAAACAACTGATGTCAAGCAGAGAATTTCCCCAGACTAAGTCAGAGAGCCTTGAAATTTCAGTCAATAAAGCTAATTACAAAAACACCCAGAGGGGAAAAAACTACACAACAAGGGCCAAATTAATTAAAGACACAATGGAGGAAAGAAAGAACTTACTTTAGCCATTGATAAGGCTGATTTTTTTTAAACTACTGTTAGTCTTTCCTTTTGAAGTTTAAAAAAAAAAAAAAACCTCCCTCAACCCTTGTCTTTTACTGTGTTGTGATGAAGATAATTGTGAGGTGTTTACCATCAGAATCACCTTTTCAAGCTGATGAATGTTTCAACAATTTAATGATAGTAATTATACTAATTGCAAATTCTCAAAAGCAACTTGCACAACAAACACATGTGTGACTTAATTCTCTGGAACACAAATGGAGAAATTTTAAAGGATTGGGCTGGTCACTCTTTTCCATGCCTGTGCGCCTGGTTGTAAAGTATTTTTGAGTCCGATAGAGAAAATAGTCTGATTCATGCCTTATTTTTTCCTGCTGATCGTATTATTTCAGGCCTCCACCTCTCCTTTCAATCCGATCAAAATTTCATTTGAATTGATTCATTGATTGATTGAGGTGTTTATATCAAGGCTTTTCAGTCCAATTGAAGCAGTCATTCAATTATAAATGGTTTATTTCCGTACATGTAAACAGCTATTGGGAAGAACATTTAAAGGGTTAGTTCACCCAAAAATGAAAATGATGTCATTAATGACTCACCCTCATGTTGTTACAAACCCATAAGATTCATCTTCAGAACACAAATTAAGATATTTTAGATTTAGTCCGAGAGCTTTCTGTCCCTTCATTGAAAATGTATGTACGGTATACTGTCCATGTCCAGAAGGGTAATAAAAACATCATCAAAGTAGTACATGTGACATCAGAGGGTCAGTTAGAATTTTTTTGACGCATCGAAAATACATTTTGGTCCAAAAATAACAAAAACTACGACTTTATTCAGCATTGTATTCTCTTCCAGGTCTGTTGTCAATTCTGGGTCAAATAAATATGGCTGAGCAAAAAGTCTTCCTCCGTGTCGAAATCCTTGGACATGTTTGCGAAGGTTGTTTTGTTACAGCGTGCGTCTCCCTCAGACTGTAAACGAAGCTCGGGCGCACCAGATAACACGTCACTGCGGAGTCGTGAACGCGGATTGACAACAGACCCGGAAGAGAAGACAATGTTGAATAAAGTCGTAGTTTTTGTTACTTTTGGACCAAAATGTATTTTTGATGCTTCAAAAAATTCTAACTAACCCACTGATGTCACATGGACTCCTTTGATGATGCTTTTATTACCTTTCTGGACATGGACAGTATACCGTACATACATTTTCAATGGAGGGACAGAAAGCTCTGGGACTAAATCTAAAATATCTTAAACTGTGTTCCGAAGATGAACGAAGGTCTTACGGGTTTGGAACGACATGAGGGTGAGTCATTAATGACATAATTTTCACAGTTTTTGGGTGAACTAACCCTTTAAAGGAATAGTTAACCTCAAAATGAATATCATCCCATAATTTACTCACCCTCAAGCCATCCTAGGTGTAAACGATTTTCTTCTTTTAGCCGATCACAATCCGCGTTATATTCCCAGCTTTGTAATGGCATTGAATAGTGTCCGAGTTTTTGAAGCTTCAAAAAGCGCATTCATCCATCATAAAATTAATCTATACGACTCCAGTGGGTTAATAAATGCCTTCTGAAGCGATACGATGTGTTTTTGTAAGAAAAAAAAAAGACCAGAATGATTCTTCAAACTCTCTCTTTGTGTTCCACTGAAGAAAGAAAGTCATACGGACTTGATTTGACATGAGGGTAAATTATAATAATACAATAAATGATGAGTTTTCATTTTGGGTGCACTGCTCCTTTAAGGCCCACCTGCTTGAGTTTCTTGAGTTTCTGGTGCAGTGTCTTTTTGACAGCACTCAGATTTCATCAATAGTTTTGTGGGTGTCAGGTTGGATTAGCCCCTTTTAGTTGCTATGTTGATCCATTTTGGCAGAGTGTTAGGGATGCACCTCTCTACCTCTATTGATCTGTTACTCCCAGCAGGATTGATCCAAGTAATGACATTTTGCACTGTGTTGAGTAAATAATTATATATTTATCTTGTATATAAAGCTCAGAGTGGTGTCCTCTCAACCAGTGCTTTCATAATCAGCCAGGATAAGATATCTGCTTCAGGACAGCATACAACAATCAATGAAATTCTATTTCTGGTTCTGAAGCTTGAAACATTTCTGTTTATCATTTAAATGAGGTGTTGTTTAAAACTTTAGCTACGTAGCTGTGAAGAATGAATGCACTTAAATATATTCATTCCATAATAAGTACTCTTTCTAAAAGTATGTTAAAGTCAAGTCAAACAGTCGTGTTAATTTAAATTAAATTAAAAACATATGTAATTACATAATAACTTATATTCTCTTTGAAATACGGTTAAAATACTACCCTGAGCTAAATATACCATTTATTGTAAACTAAATATACTTTAATGTAATTTCTAATTAAACTTATAAGTCATGTATTATTTAAATATATTTAGTTGCACATTTGTAATAATGAAGTAGTAATTACATTTAAAATATAAATAACTTGAAATATAATATTAACAACACACTACAGTTATAATTGTAATACCTTACATGTGCTTTAGTATGTTAGTCAACACATCAACATAAGTGAGCTTCTTTAAAGCATGATGGCAGATAATTAAAACGTAAAACTTTTAATTGGACATTATTACAACATGCATTTTAATGTGCAGGTGTACTTAAATGTGTTATGAAACAGTTAAGTGTACTCTCTTTAAGTGGCCTTTTATTTCAGTAATATTATATTATCTGCAAGCAGGTTTTTTAAAAAAATATACTTTTAAGATTTGAAATACACTTACATTGCACATTCATTGCAAATTTTACAAGGGTTCTTTTCTGAAATTATTAAAATAAGCTAACACGTAGGCTATTATTATTATTATTATCATCATTGAATTATTCACTCAAGGGATTTATTCAAAAACACTCATTCATTGAAGAATTAAAGGTGCCATCGAACGGTTTTTTACAAGATGTAATATAAGTCTAAGGTGTCCCCTGAATGTGTCTGTGAAGTTTCAGTTTTGTGAAGTTTAAAAAAAATTTTAAATAAATTTTTTTAACTGCCTGTTTTAGGGCATCATTAAATATGAGCCGATTTATGCTGTGCGGCCCCTTTAAATGCTGACGCTCCCCGCCCACGGAGCTCGCGCTTGCCTTAAACAGTGCCTAAACAAAGTTTACACAGCTAATATAACCCTCAAATGGATCTTTACAAAGTGTTCGTCATGCATGCGGCATGCATGCGTCGGATTATGTGAGTATTGTATACTGTTATATTGTTTACATTGATTCTGAATGAATTTGAAGCTGTGCTCCGTGGCTAACGGCTAATGCTACTCTGTTGGAGAGATTTATAAAGAATGAAGTTGTGTTTATGCATTATACAGACTGCAAGTGTTTAAAAATGAAAATAGCGACGGCTCTTGTCTCCGTGAATACAGTAATAAACGATGGTAACTTTAACCACATTAAACAGTACATTAGCAACATGCTAACGAAACATTTAGAAAGACAGTTTACAAATATCACTAAAAATATCATGATATCATGGATCATGACAGTTATTATTGCTCCATCTGCCATTTTTCACTATTGTTCTTGCTTGCTTACCTAGTCTGATGATTTGGCTGTGCTGCTCCAGACGTTACTGGCTGCCCTTGTCTAATGCCTTTCATAATGTTGGGAACATGGGCTGGCATATGCAAATATTGGGGGCGTACACCCCGACTGTTACGTAACAGTCGGTGTTATGTTGAGATTCGCCTGTTCTTCAGAGGTCTTTTAAACAAATGAGATTTATATAAGAAGGAGGAAACAATGGAGTTTGAGACTCACTGTATGTCATTTCCATGTACTGAACTCTTGTTATTTAACTATGCCAAGGTAAATTAAATTTTTAATTCTAGGGCACCTTTAAATACTAGGAGGCATGCAATGGTTATTTTATATTTATTTGCAATTATAATAAGCAAAAATACAAAAGTAGCACAATATTGTGTCTAAAAGGTTGTTAGCTTTTGTTTGTTAAGCAATATCACACATGCAAATGTGTGCTGTTGTCTTGTCTTCTCTTCTCTACGTGGGTGATTCCTGAGCAGAATAATCTGTGGTGTGGAATAGTAATTTGGCTGTGTGAGACTACCCTTAAACTAGTAACATATTACAGGAGTAGAGCATAGGTAAGTTAGATAGGAAAAGTTAGTATTCACAGGGCAGTGAGTTCATATAGACAAGACTGTGAAAGAAGGTGAGCGCTGAACATTTCTTCCATGTTTTTATCTTGTATATTAGACTCTTTAAATGATCTATTGTGTTTTAGATTTCAGTGTATTACTTTATCTGTCATATTATAAAATTTTGATTAGAACATCTAATTTGTCAGATATTCATTCTACAGAAACGAAGACCTTTTTGTTGTTGTCTCTTAATATGTTTTTATTTGTTTTCTTCTTCAGTTGATGAATCCAGCTTATTATAAACACGACCATGGATGAATTCGCTCCATTAGATTGCCTTTTGCCTTCAGGTATTTATTCATTTGAAACCAATTTAAACGTCTGAATGTATTTATTCTTGCCCATGCATGCATTTACACTTTGTCTAGAAGAACATAAACGTAGTTAATAAATACATCACAGAAGTTCAGCACGGTTACAATGAACTACATTTTACAAAGACTTTAAATTTGCCACTTTGCATGTTCACAGTTATTATAATGTGCTATGTCTTACACGTTATTACTGAATTTTAATGAAAATATTTTACTTTCAGTGTTTTTTTTTTTTTTTTTATTCACTGAGGATGAGAATAAGATTTTCAAAGGAATGAAATGGTTTCCTATGTCCATCATTTCTGCTTTTCATATGCTTCTCCGCAGTGTTTATTCAGGTGTAATCATATTTTTTAATCATTTACTTGGTTTGCACAGATGAGACTACACCAACATGAGCATATTGATGATGCCAAATGTCTGTTTTGCATATTTTATCACACAATGTGGATTTCTGGGTGTGTTTTTATTAGATCTGTACATTTATTATTGGTTCTATGAATAGATTAACCTAAAACTGTGCTGTTTACTTGAGCAAAAATTAGGAATTATTAAAACAAGCCAATTTAAAGGGTTAGTTCAATCAAAAATTAAAATTCTGTCATTAATTACTTACCCTAATGTCGTTCCACACCCGTAAGACCTTCGTTCATCTTCGGAACACAAATTAAGATATTTTTCATAAATCCGATGGCTCAGTGAGGCTTCCATTGCCAGCAAGACAATTAACAGAAAGGTACTAAAAACATATTTAAAGCAGTTCATGTGATTACAGTGGTTATGAAGCAACGATAATACTTTTTGTGCGCCAAAAAACAAAATAACGACTTTATTCAACAATATTTAGTGATGGGCGATTTCAAAACACCGCTTCATGAAGCTTCGAAGCTTTACGAATCTTTTGTTATGAATCAGTGTTTCGAAGCACATATCAAACTTGTGATTTCAGTAAACGAGGCTTCGTTACGTGATAAGTGTTTCGAAATTTCAATGGTTCACCACTGGGGAATTTGGCAGTTTGATGCACACTCCGAACCACTGATTCGAAATAAAAGATTCGTAAAGCTTCGAAGCTTCATGAAGCAGTGTTTTGAAATCGACCATCACTAGATATTGTTGGGTGCACAAAAAGTATTCTCGTTGCTTCATAACATTAAGGTTGAACCACTGTAGTCACATGAACTGTTTTAAATGTATCTTTAGTACCTTTCTGGGCATTGAAAGTGTTAATTGTCTTGCTGGCAACGGAAACCTCACTGAGCCATCGGATTTTATGAAAAATATCTTAATTTGTGTTCCGAAGATGAACGAAGGTCTTACGGGTGCGGAGCGTCATGAGGGTGAGAAATTAATGACAGAATTTTCATTTTTGATTGAACTAACTCTTTAACACATTTCTTTATTTCCAAGTCCAAGTATTTCCAGGCAATGCTGGATGTGACTTAGTTTTTTGCTTTTTAACAAGATGGTAGAAGCAATTTGGCAATCAGCTAATGATCCCACCAGTCAAGTTAACTTTTCACAGAAATGGATAACAGCCCCCCATGCATTAACTGGACAAAACAGCCCCATTTAATCTGAGAGCAATCTACAGCAAAATAATAGATGTCTTCTGGTGGAATTTTTTTATTCATAATTATATCCCTGTCTGGGTAGGTGCACCATAAATACATGACCGGAAAGTAAGTAATCAGGCTCTAATGATTGGCCAAGAATTGCAGCCAAGCTTTTTCAATGTGTCTGAGACCTCCTGTGGTCATTATAGTAATGAATGCATTCTCAATGACTAACATCAACTTTTGTCCTGCTGTTATCCTCCCTGCACATTTTTGCCGGTAAGGTGGTGAAGAATGTTCATGGTCGAATTTACTAAATGGTTGTACAACTTTACGCCGTATTTCACCACGAAACCTACATCTTATACCGCTAACTGCAAACAATGCTGTTTAACAAGACATAAAAGGCCTTGAAAAAGTGCTCCAATGTGAAAATTCTTAAAACACGTTTCGCTAGAACCCTTATTCCTCGTCTGGGATTGTGTAGAGCCCTTTGAAGCTGCATTTAAATTGAAATTTGGACCTTCAACCCGTTGGTAGCTGTTGAAGTCCACTATATGGAGAAAAATCCTGGAATGTTTTCCTCAAAAACCTTAATTTCTTTTCGACTGAAGAAAGAAAGACATAAACATCTTGGATGACATGGGGGTGAGTCAATTATCAGGACATTTTCATTCTGAAGTGAACTAATCCTTTAAGGTAAAGAATTAGGTGTGAAACCATCAGGAACCCTTCAGTCTCCAGTGCTAATATTTTCCTGAACTGTGACCTACTTGGAGTCTCCAGAAGTACAAAGTGTCAGATTCTCTTTGCTAAGGTAAAATTCTAAAAAAAAAAACCTCTGAAATCCCCACTTAATAAGAATCACAAGCTGAAGTGTTGTGAAATACATGAAGACTGATTTATTTTTTTAAAAGGATTTATAGACCGGTAGGCTGAGAGTGACTCTTGAGGGACCAGCACCACTTCCTCTTGTACCATTGTTTGAAGTATTTATCTTCCAGAATCTGACAGTAAGTTTTGGGAGTTCATTTTAAGTCCATCTCCTACCCTGAAAGGTCCATCTTGCTCATTGTTAGTAACAGCTCACACCATGACTCCTCGTCACCGCCGCCGTTGTCTGACTTGAACTGGTGCTGATACCTCAAGAGTCACTCTCAACCTATCTGTCCATAAAACTTTTTTTTAAAAATCAGTCTTCATCTATTTCATGACACTTCAGCTTGTGGTTCTTATTAAGTGGGTGTCATGTTTCAGGATTCTTTGCCATAGCAAAGTCTCTGAGAGCCTGACACCTTGTACTTCTGGAGACTCCAGGTAGTTTGGAGTTGGTGGCACTGGAGACTAAGAATTAAGGCAAAGAATTAAGTGTGAAACCACCAGAAACTCTTTTGCAGTTAACATGCATTTTTTCTTCTCTACCTGTTTTTCTGTGACCCAGCTGCCCCAATGAGCATTTCTTGTCCAATGGTCACACCTTAAAGGGTTAGTCCATCCAAAACTTAAATTAATGTCATTTATTACTCCACACCCGTAAGACCTTCGTTAATCTTCAGAACACAAATTAAGATATTTTTGTTGAAATCCGATGGCTCAGTGAGGCCTATATAGCTAGCAATGACATTTCCTCTCTCAAGATCTATTAATGTACTAAAAACATATTTAAATCAGTTCATGTGAGTACAGTGGTTCAATATTAATATTATAAAGCGACGAGAATATTTTTGGTGCGCCAAAAAACAAAATAACGACTTATATAGTGATGGCCAATTTCAAAACACTGCTTCATGAAGCATCGGAGCATAATGAATCAGCGTATCGAATCATGATTCGGATCACGTGTCAAACTGCTGAAATCACGTGACTTTGGCACTGATTCAACACGCTGATTCATTGTGCTCCGAAGCTTCCTGAAGCAGTGTTTTGAAATCACTAAATACGTCGTTATTTTTTAATTTTTTTTGGTGCACCAAAAATATTCTCGTCGCTTTATAATATTAATATTGAACCACTGTACTCACATGAACTGATTTAAATATGTTTTTAGTACATTAACGGATCTTGAGAGAGAAAAATAAGGCATTTTTCACTTCCAGGCTTTAACAATTATATATCACTTAAATGATTATATACAAAATCAATAGTAGTTATTAAGATTGATGGGGTTTGGAATTGGTAAAATGTGCTTGGTAAAAAATAAGATCGGAATATTGACTTGCCTAATAATGATGGACACACTGTACAGTATATCTGTCTTATTTTTTATTTTTTTTATCAAAATCTCAACTTAAAAGTTGTTTACTCTTGCTTCTACACAGCTTTTCTCTCCTGTAAAGAACTGTTTTTAGTGTACTTGCTGTACTTAATTTTCACACCATTTCCCCATAAGGTTCACATACTCAAGAGATTTTGAAACAAAAGACTCAAGAGAACAGAAATACCCTGGAATAGATAGACTCATGTGACCTTACACTTCTCTGAAATGTTCTATATAGCCCTTCAGTGAAATGAAGACTGAAGACATGGCCCAGATTTTTGACCTAGTCCAAAAATACGGCATTCTCAGCATGTGCTTACGATCCTTCGATTCATACATATTCAATAAATGTATATTTAATGGAACTCTGTTTAGAATAAGAAATTGCGTTTCATGTCCTATTCATTCCAATTTGTGAACTAATCAAACCCAGCTTGTTTGTGTTGAATTGCAAATTTGTTGTATCCTAATGAACAGCAAGCTCTCAGCTAATTTGGTATATGATAATTTCTCTGTATTTCAATTGATAATTCCCAGAGACGAATATTCAAATGTGGAAAACGTCCTTGGTGCCCTACTAAAAGTGTGCGCTGTCAAAAATGTAATTTACAGGAAGAGGAGATCTGTGACTGAAATGTGTGAAGAAAAAAAAAACAGATTTTGTATAACCGTTGCAAAATACAGATGTTGTTTCTTCTTGAGTTGTCTACCTTTCGCCACTGTCAAGGGTGTTGCGATAGCTCTCATTAGTTTATACAATGTTTTCGCACCTCAGGACCTTGATATTTCCCCAGTCTGTTCCGCAAGATGTGTTTTGTTCACGCCTGCATCAGGATACTTGTGATTTATTCGGAGACAGTTTTGACACGTACACTTTGTACTCCACTCACCACATTTCCTCATCCTGTGATGTTGGTGATTCTTTTTTAACATTGTGCACTAAAAAAAAACAATGCTCTAATGCTGATGTATGTCCTTAATCCTGCCAGCCTTTATCCATGTAGAGACTTCAATTGTAGCATTGTGCTGTACGGAGAAACGTTTGATTTGCTTCATGTTAGAATAACTATAATTACAAATGTGTGAGCAGCTTGGCTCTGAAACGTATCACAATTAAATGTGTGAACCCATGCAGTTTTTGATTGTTTGGTGCACTGGGATGCCTTACAGAACATTATATTGAAGCATTAAAAACGAAAATTATAATTTTCAAAATTACAGTGTAACCAAATTTTGTTTTCTTCTAGATGAAAGATTAAGAATTTTCATTTTCATTACTGTAATTTATTATTTAATCATTCATTTAAATAAATATATAAGTAAATACTACTATTCAAAAAATCTGTCCTTTACTGACTAATAATTGATTTTCTTAAGTATCAACAAAAATGAAAGTGATCTTTTACATTTTAGGTGTTATATAATATCTGTAAAATTAGCTTAAATTGATCTGATAATATTACACAGCTTGCTTTAAATTGCTACACATAAAGCACATCTAGCAGTTGCGAAAATACATCGGAGTTTGTGTTTAGACAATTACCAAAGGCCTTAGCCTGTATTATCACAGTCATTACTCTTTCTCTTTTCATTAGCTGCTTCTATTTAGAGCTGAATCTCACCAGATGAAGCTAAATATTACAATGAGTTTTTCTCAGTTGCACACTGTAAATGGAAGGACTGAGACTATATCATAACCACAGGATGCTGCTGAAATATTTCTGCCTATTAATGTTCACTTTTGTGTTCTTTCACCAGGAAAACAGAGGATTTGCTTGGTTATCCTAAATCAGCCGTTGGATGAGCGGTACTTCCATGTGCTGTGGAGTAAAGGTATTGATTTTGTGATGAATATCACACATCGGCTTTTGATTTGATGTTTGTCTGTGCTCGTCTGGCTTGCTTGTGAAGTAGAGAATGGTGACATACGTGGCACGTAACTCTCTGGATAAGGTCAGACAGGCCTAATTGGTGATGTATAGAGGCACTGTGTGCTATAAAGCCCCCTATAACCCATAATGCATTAGTCATCTTTTTGATCCCCTGCTGGATGAGGTATGATTATATAACATTTATTTTTCTGTTTGTCTTTATAGTGCTGTGTGCTTTCAGGAACCTTTATTTGTTGATCCCAAACAATTTTCAATTGCGGCCTGAATTATAGCTCTCGTATTGAATTGTAGACCATGACTAGTTATAAGTTGTGTCCCGAATACAACACACTTATACTATGCACTGTGTTCTCTCTTGTTGAAATTGTCAGTGTGGCCCAATGTTGATATTGTTAACTAAAGCTATTAAAATGGTTTTCGTTAATTGAAATCAATCTATATAAATATTAGATCTTAAAATAACTTGCAAAACTTGAACGAAAATTAGAAAATAAGCTGAATCGCTAAAATTACTACAACTAAAACTGAAAAAATATATATAAATCAAAACTGAATAGAAATATGTAAAAAAAAAAAAAAAAAAAAAAAAAATCACAAGCCTGTTACAAATTTACAAAAAAAAACTAAAATTAAAATGAAAACTGAAAATATACAATAAAAGCTATATATACACTCAAAATATTAATAAATTTAATGGTATATAATAATACTAAATTAACACAGTTGTGAACACTGTTGTGAAACTGGCATAGCATAAGTATGCAAATATGAATGTTAGAGCTGTCAGTCAATTAAAAACGTAATCTAATTCATTTCATGAAATTCTAATTAATTAATCATATTTATTAATGTATTTTTGCTGTGAAACTTTCTTAACTGAAGATTATTCATTACATCAGACATTACATTACTGAGGCAGATGACTAAATAATTGAAAAACATTTCTGAACATAAATTATTGAACAACATTTTTAACAAAGGTTTAGGGGGGCATGATTAATTGCATTAATTTTCCTATTGCACTCTGTTTTCATAATTAATTGGACTAATTTTGTGCATTCATTTGATTGCCCTAGTTTTTACATACATGATTTTTCGGGCTCTCAAACCGTTCATCAGTAAAAATAAGTCAAGAAATTGCTTTTTGTTTTTCATTTGATGTAGATGCTTCTCTTAAGATGGTTGCCGCTTTGTTTTTATGCGGGTGAGAGTTTGTCAACCATGTTGCACTAGCTTTTTTTTTCCATTTCATAAGCTGATCTCATTTAAAAACTCTTGATCATGTAATTCCTCTGCCCTTGCATCAGAGATGCTGTGCATTTTTCATGCAGCTTTGCTCTGGAGGCAAAGCAGGTGGGCAAAGAGTGCGTTGCTGGGAGCATGGAAATCATATCCAGATGGTTTTCCTTGAGGGACCAGGGCAGGGAGCTCTGCCCCTCCTCCAGTGAGCCTTAGAAGTGCAGCCCTATGGGCCTGTGGCACCAGCAGCTCCCTATAGGACTGGGTGATCAAAGACCGCTATTTGCAGATACCAACACATTTTTGGACTCTTGTCAAAACTGCTTTCAAAAGTTCACTTCTTTCTTAGTCTAGTTGTTAGTACTGAATTTAGAACCGGAAATGCTTTGTGCAGAAGTAACTTACTAGTGGATTAGTAGATGTATGCTATATGCTTAGACTTCAGAGTAGCTGCCATACTTCATTCAAAACTAGCAAAAACAAGGTTGTGAGGAACAGTTTGTTCATTATATTGTAGTTTGTTACCTGTGTGTCCATCATACTACTGTTACTCACAGCCTTGTTTTTGTTAGCATCAAAATAAATATGCCAACTACTCTCGGGTCTATTTCTGTTTTGTACCCTACACTCTAAAAAATTGATGGGTTAAAAATGTACACACCGGGACGAATATCGCACGCGTTTATCGTCAGCGTTTTTCGAGTCGTTTTTTGTGTTCACACCCAAGCGATTTTCACCGGCGATGCGCCGAGTTAAAGTGCAAATTCACTCCCTGACAGTATGTGGCGCTTGTGCTTAACGGTAGTGCAAATAAACATATGATATTAATAAAGTTAAAGAAGATTAAAAAAAAAAATGCATATATAAAATGGCATACATACATACATACATATATACTGTATATAGTGCAAGTGAACGGTAGTGTAAATAAACATATTTATGAAACAGACATTCTCAACTATATTTCTTGAATGTAAAAGGAAAAAAAAGTAAAAATACAGAAATAATACACATCTGTGGCAGAGCACCCATAGTGTGCGTCTCAATCAGCTCTCTACTTCACTAGTCAGGGCACTGATCAGGGATTCGGCCACATTCATTTACATGGTATACTAATACACGACCTAGGAAGCTAGGGAGCTGTTTGAGACGCAGGGATAGTTTGTAGGGGTCTTCCTCGTCTACTTACTTTCTCTTTGTCGTCTTGTGTGCTCGGCAAGACCGTTTTGTGCTTGAGCGCCACCAAGTCGTGTTTTACTGTAACTTCAGCAGCTCCAGGCACGTGAACAAAAGCGCCAATCTCATTGATCGGCCAGTTTTTAACGCGGCGCGTCAAACCAAAAAAACGAACCCGATTTTGAAAAAATTACGCTTTTACGCCTCGCGTTTTTCGCGTCGGTGTGCACACTCACATTGGCGCCCGTTGTTTAGTCACGACGCGATATTCGTCCCGGTGTGAACAGGCCTTTAAGTTGGGTTAAAATGGACAAACCCAGCGATTGGGTTGTTTTGATCCAGTGGTTTGGTTAAATGTTTGACTCAACCTGCTGGGTAACGTTAGTTTTATTTAATTAATCTAACTCAATTTTAAAAATTTCTATGTTGCTCGCTTAAAATGAATCCAAAAAGGTTGGAAATTAACATTTATTAATATGTTTAATAAATAATAATTAAAAAATAAACATTTATTAAATTGCTTATTAATAAATGTTCACCTTTTGATTATAACTCTTGCCTCTAGCAAGAGTTATAATCAGTATATATATTTTTTTATATAAAAAAATTATTTTGGGTTCATTTTAAGCCAGCCGTATAGTATGTTTTTAAATAATAGATGAGTTAAATGAAACTGACCCACTGGGTTTGTCCATTTTTAACCCAACTTGGGTTATTTTTAACCCAGAATTTTTTAGAGTGTAGTACCATTCAAAAGTCTGAGTTGGTAAGATTTCTTTTTATGTTTTTGAAAGAAGTTTCTTGTGCTCATCAAAGCTGCATTATTTTATCGATAATTCAGTAAAACCATTAATATTGTGGAATATTATTACAATTTGAAATTTCTGATTTCTTTTTTCATATATTTTAAAGGTCCCGTTTTTCGTGGTTTTTTGAAGCTTTGATTGTGTTTATAGTGTGCAATATAATGTGTTCATGTTTCGCGTGTAAAAAAAACACAGTATTTTTCACATAATTTACTTATCTGTATACCGCTGTTTCCACTGTCATAAAAACGGGCTGATGACTTCCTTGTTCTATGAAGTCCCTCCTTCAAAAATACGTAACGAGTTCTGATTGTGCCAGCGGTTCCTGTGTTGTGATTCGACAGCAGGTTCTGCTCCATCTTTCAAGAATAATCTTTGTGCGAATCCGGCATTAAAGGTGGTACAGAGGATGTTTTGTTTTATACATTTTTGCAATATTACTTGAAACTGTCTTTACTAACTGATGAAAGACTATTTATTAGGTGCACTGAAAGGAATAATATTAATATACATCATCTGTGCACGAGGTAGGGCCTTAAAAACATCAGCCAATCGTTTACGCGATCATCACGTAAACGATTGGCCCTCTGGCTTGTCAATCACTGCCATGACGTTCCTTGTGAGAGACGCGCGGCTGTGCGCTCTAGTAACTTTCCACACTCCGCATGCAATGTTTTTGTCAGGAGACAGGAGTAACAACTGCAGATTATGCGTCACCTGCGGTGAGTCCGACATAATGAATCCACGGCTTTAGGTCGTGCACACACTTAACGATTGTAAGGCCGATTATGAATGTAAATTGATACTTATGACTGATCGCGCTCAAACGCGTCCAGTCAGAGCCAGTTGCGTTCAGTCTGCGATTACAGTCGGTGTTCAAATTTCTTGTGAAAGTATATAAATCTGCTTCAGGAGCAGGAAACAATCGCTGTATGTTGAGCACAGTCTTAGAATGTTTTAGCTAGTCGTTAACTGTGTGCCCGGCTTAATAACACAGCGAATGCCGGTGGTAAACAAACACTGAAGGAGGGGGGTTGTTCTTCCGCATGCGCTCATTTCAAAAACTCAGTCGACGAAAACATCCTCTGTACCACCTTTAAACTGATTGAGATTGAGGAAGCTGTCCTCAGAAAAATGTGCTGCACATAGTTTTACATGTGGATTATAATTTTCGGGAACCGAGTTAAACATAAATTGTAACCATTGATCTCTAAGTACAGCGTCCCTGGGAAGGCCAAACAAAGGTGATTGGACTGCGGGATGAAAATAACAGCGTTTCGACGACATGGCGACAAACACACTCTACAAACGCATCTCTTGCTCTTCTCCGTGGGAGCGCAACAAGACCACGCCCCCTTTTTTTGTGTATTCCTGTGGGCGGAGGTTAGTCAAAAAACTGTTTTAGTGACGTCATTAAAGAAGGAAGTAGAGGGATGTAGTCCAAACTGGCCGTTCGATGTAGGCGACTTCTGTTAAATAAAATATCTCGCTTGGCATTGAACTTTGAGCTTTAAAATTTTACAGATTTTATTTATACTCTAACAGCAACATTACACACTAACTAAAGTTTGAAACATGGGATCACGAAGAACGGGACCTTTAAAATGTGATTCTTCTGATGGCAAAGCTGAATTTTCAGCATCATTACTCCAGTCTTCAGTGTCACATGATCCTTCATAAATCATTCTAATATGCTGATTTGGTGGGTTAAGAAACATGTCTTATTATTATAACAGTTGTGCTGTATAGTGTTTTAGGGGAAACAGTGATACATTTTTTCAGTATTCTTTGATGAATAGAAAAACATTTATTTTAAAATTTTGTAACAATGTTATTACAATGTATATGTCTTTACAGTCACTTTTACTCAATTAAATCCATCCCTTCTAAATAAAAGTATTAAATAAAAAAAATTCTTACTGACCCCAAAGTTTTGAAATGGTAGTGTATTTAAAACCAGAAGCTTCCCTCAGACATTTGATATGTAACAAGTGGAAAAATAATTTTTGATGTGCCCAACTCAAATCTGTTTAGTTTTTTTGAAGTGTGAACAGCAAAAAAACACATGAAATACAAAGTTTACAAACCCAATCCAAACCACTTGAATCTTATTTTTAACCTTTTTTTTTTGCATTGTCAGAATTTTTACATTTATATTTTATGGAGCTGCTTTTACACTCATTTTCATTCACTCTTTCATCATATAGATGACATTAACTATGTAGTGAATGTAAATTAGTGTACAAGTCAGCGGTTTTGAATATGAATTTGTGTGTAAAATGTCACTTATGTTGTCTCACGGACCTTATTAGTTCAGCACCATGGTGAGATGTCATGCTACTATAGACATGAGCAGAGGCAAAACTTCCACACTTACACTCTTAGTTGCTGTACGAGAAAGTCTCTTGCCATTCTGCTGACATCATCAGTGATATTCATCACACCTGACATTGACTACACTGTCAAAAACAAATTTCATCACTTGCAAAATGACAGTGTGGACTGTCATTCTTAAAGTTTGAATTTGAAAACCAAATCAGATTTGTTGAAGCCTTAGTCACCTCCTGTACGCTGTTCCTCTCCAGCCTCATCTAACACTGGTGTTTTAATGAAGGAAATGCTTCAAACTTCCTGTTTTGATAAAAGCTTGGTGTGTTGAAGAATTGACAGTGCCACAGAAATCATACACACTCTAGTTTGCCAATTTTCTCTCCCGTCCAGAAACCTTTTTCCACATATTGTGGTATGTGAAATCACTATTATTCTTCCTTCTGTATTGAAAAGTGTGAAAGGGCCTGCTTTACCGGACAGTTTGTTTTGCAACACAGCAATAGAGTTTTGGCAGTGTTCTTTTTTTAATCTTTTTGAGCGTTTTGGTCAATGAGCGGATTATGAGTTTGGATCACTTGATGGATCACTTGAAGTTTTGTTGGGTTACCATTGTGGTGAAGAGTAATGCCTGTGGTTAGGTCGGGAATGGGCTGCAGAACTTCAAGGCTATATATACTGCATGTTGATTAACAGTTCATGCAAGTAAATAGTGGTAGTTTATTTGATGGTTACATTAGCGCATGCTTGTGTGCTGTTGCTAACTAACACTTAACCTTAAAGATTAGGGGCGCTATTTTAACGATCTAAGCGCATGGTCTGAAGCGCATGGCGCAAGTGCACTTAAAGGTGCCCTAGAACTTTTTTTTAAAAGATGTAATATAAGTCTAAGGTGTCCCCTGAATGTGTCTGTGAAGTTTCAGCTCAAAATACCCCATAGATTTTTTTAAATTAATTTTTTTAACTGCCTATTTTGGGGCATAATTAGAAATGAGCCGATTCAGGGTGTGTGGCCCTTTAAATCTGGTGCTCCACGCCCCAAGAGCTCGCGCTTGCCTTAAACAGCATAAACAAAGTTCACACAGCTAATATAACCCTCAAAATGGATCTTTACAAAGTGTTCGTCATGCAGCATGTCTAATCGCGTAAGTAAAGTGTTTATTTTGATGTTTACATTGATTCTGAATGAGTTTGAGGCTATGCTCCGTGGCTAACGGCTAATGCTACACTGTTGGAGAGATTTATAAAGAATGAAGTTGTGTTTATGCATTATACAGACTGCAAGTGTTTAAAAATGAAAATAGTGACGGCTCTTGTCTCCGTGAATACAGTAAGAAACGATGGTAACTTTAACCACATTTAACGGTACATTAGCAACACGCTAACGAAACATTTAGAAAGACAATTTACAAACATCACTAAAAATATCATGATATCATGGATCATGTCAGTTATTATTGCTCCATTTGCCATTTTTTGCTATTGTTCTTGCTTGCTTACCTAGTCTGTTGATTCAGCTCTGCACAGATCCAGACGTTAAAACCTGCCCTTGTCTAATGCCTTTCATAATGTTGGGAACATGGGCTGGCATATGCAAATATTGGGGGCGTACATATTAATGATCCCGACTTTTACGTAACAGTCGGTGTTATGTTGAGATTCACCTGTTCTTCGGAGGTCTTTTAAACAAATGAGATTTATATAAAAAGGAGGAAACAATGGAGTTTGAGACTCACTGTATGAACTCCATGTACTGAACTCTTGTTATTTAACTATGCCGAGGTAAATTCAATTTTTGAATCTAGGGCACCTTTAAGGCATGTTTGAATCCACTTTTAGTAGTTTAAGGACCAAAAAAATTGTTGGCACGTCCGGCGCATGGTCTAAAATGGTTGTTCCTATTCTCTTAATGAGTAATGGGTGTGTTTTAGGTGTAACGTGCAATAAACCAATCAGAGTCACATCTCCCTTTCCATTTAAAACCCAGTTGCATTCACGCCATGGTGGTTTCACTATTTACATGGCGGAATTTGCAAGCGGAAAAACTGAATGCTTCTCAAGTGAGGAAACAGATCTGCTCATGCACAAAGTTAAAGCACGCAAGCAGACCATCTACTGGAAAAGCTGGATTCCACCAAAACATTTTTATCTTTATGCACACAATAATAATCTTTTACATTGTAATCCTTTTATTTTTAATATTTGGCATATTTGTGTGCTGCTGCGCATCCGTGTGTGTGTAATAAGCAGAATGTACATGAGTTGTGCACCCGCATATAGGCGCATATTACTAACGCGCACTTTAAATAGCAAAACAAATATTGCGGCATTGACTTTAGACCAGGTTTCAGTTGGTCAATGGCGCAGTCATTTTGCGCCAACAGTGCACCTGAAAACACCTCGTTTTCATACCAGCACAACAAATGGGCACAAATACATTTGATATTTAAACAACATGGCGCAGGATGTGAAAATGATAACTGCTTCGGGCTGAAACTAGCAAAAAACACCTACATTGCGCCGGGTGTATGATAGACCCCTAGGTGTTAGTTTATTCAATATTTAAATTAAATTGTAATTAGCAAGTTTGTGTAGTACAAAATAAATTTAAGTTCTATTAAAATAATTTTTGAGTTGTTTACTTTAATGTTTTGAGTATTCTGAACTTATCGGGTTTTACAACCACTGCATCAATATAATTGAAAAATGAGAAACATTATGTATGGTAAACAATAGTTTTAAGTACAGTGGACTTTAATAAACATTAAATAAACATTTTTCAGTTTGACTTAATTGTTATTTATAATTATTGTTTACTTAAAAAATTTGAGTATTCTGAAAAAAGTTATTTTCAATTGTAATATTTCACAATATTTTCACTGTATTTGGTGAGCCTTGGTGAGCAAGAGACTTTTTTCAAAAACATTAAAAAAATCTTACTGACCCCAAACTTTTGAACAGTAATTTTTACATTTTAAAATTTTGTTTTTCTCTTCCGGGAAAATGGAGTTAAAATATTGATGACTCATCTTGTACTCCACTGGTTTTTGTCCAATCAGATGCTCTCTAGAAGGAGAAATGCCTTCTGCAACAGACAGCAAGTATCAAATGAATTATGACTGTAAAAAAAGTCTATTAAAAATACATTCTGCTCAAACGTCTTATTTCAAAGGAAAAACAAAATTATAGACTTAATTTAAAAGTTTTGTACTCATTCTCTTTTTCTCATAAAGAAGGCATAAAGAAGGCAGCTTAAAAGGCAAACTAACCTTCCATTTTGCTCGTTGACCACTCAGCCCTCTTTGATTTACAGAGGCCACAGGCTTCACTTCACTTCCGCTGCCAAAAGACATTAAATCAGCGACAGCAAAGTCTGCCTCATCAATATTTGTCCCCCATAAAACACCGACCGAGTAGCAAAAGTTCATGACAGGAAGAGGAAGCACCGCTGGTGGATTATGAAGTGTTTATTTACAAGGTTATCTGTCCTGCACCAGGGCTTCAGTAGTGAGAATTCAAAGATGATTTACCCCCTCCAGCATCTCCGTCCGTCGTAATGCTGCCTCACTAAAAAGTGAGAATGGTTGGTTGTTTACTTTAGGAGGCCCCACCGCAAACTCTTTTTTTAGGTTCAAAATTAATTCATTTTATAGATTAAATTAATTTTGATTATAATGACTCACTGATTCTTTGTTCATTACCTGTTTGACTTAAATTCAAAGCTTTAGGCAAAGCAGATCATGTCATCTTGCAGCTGTGATTGAACCCACAGGTTAGATATTCACAGCACATTTAAAACTGAAAGCAGTTTAAGTGCCGTCGATTCTCAAGATTCATGGCCAAGGATGTTATACTATTGCCTATAGTGCTCTGCATGTGGTTAAGTCTTCATTTTATTGAAGTCTTCATATTAATATATCTGCCTGGTGTCGAAATAATGAGTCATTTGCATTCAGCCCGGAGCTTTCAAGTCTTGCTCCTAGCTGGAGTTCGCGGCTACACTGAATTACGCCCTGTTTTCCGGTTAGAGATGTTGCACGCTGTTTACTTTGATGGGATCTTTACAGAACAGCTTCTTTGATTCACCTCCCGAGACTGCATTGAAAACGCCAATGTAATCACACTATGAACAAATAATGATGTCTTTTCCAGACCAATTTAGCTGTCTGGGAACTAATGAATTACTGGCCTGGATGCATCATCATGAGGCATATTTTCAGCTGAAGAGAAAATGATTTTGTGTCTTTGTAAGTATATATTATGTGGGACATTACAGAGAGTCGTGAACCTTGCACCATTGTTAAAAAAAATAAATAAAAAAATAAAAAAATAAATATATATATATATATATACACACATACACACACACACACACACACACACACACATACATATATATATATATATATATATATATATATATATATATATATATATATATATATATATATATATATATACACACAATGTGTATTATTGCTTTTTCGATTAATAATTTTATCATTTTGCACTAACAAACTACTCTTTTAATGTTAAATAATCTTAAAGTACCCCTGTGTTGAAAATCAAGTTTTAATGTTGTTTATACTGTATGTCTATGTCGTGTTTTTAATATGCTTTAAGACAAACCATGTGCAAATTCAAAGTCAACACCATTGCTGAGTATTTCTGTTTAAAACTTCAGTGAACTAAAGACAGTTTCAAAAACACAGTTTGAAATTGCTGGTGTTTGTGACATCACAAACTACCTTGTAACCAATCACGTCAATGTGCTGGCAGGCTTTAGCATATCATTAACCATGACCGGTATATTGATATAAAAATTCGGGTAGATTTATCAATATAGTGGGTGTACTGTATGATGTATATTACAATGCTGAACTATATTCCTTTCTCCACTGATGTTCTGAGTTGTGCGAAGCGTTTCAAGGATACTGATTGTTAGAAAGGCAGACTGAGATGGCGAATGGGAGCATGGTTTAACACATTATTATCTGTTTGATAACATAGTCAAGCAAAATGCTAATCATTAATTACAGTTTTGTGTCCAGCATTATAAAAAAAAGCCATACCATTGTGCAGCATTTACCTCAGTAAGTTGACCGAGTGGATCTCTGAGCTCATGCAAGTGAGTGGAGGTGGGGCTAATTAGCATATTCATAGGTCCACATATACTAAATGCAAGGGTGTAGAGTTACATTCAAGCTATTTTAAGGTATGAAGTTTTTTGGGGGGTTTTTTCACAGGAATTTTTTTTTTACATTTTTCATTTTGGTGATCAAAGATGAGTTTTAATGTCTTAATTCATTAAATTCATTTAGGGGCTTTTATCAGCATGGATGGATGGATGATGGATGGATAGACAGGTGGATGGATGGAAGGATAGATACCATTACTTTGCTATGATAAGTTTTTTTTTTTTTTATTTAATGCAAAAAACCTTTAACATCTTTTCAGTTTTCTTGTTACAATAATAGAATGTTCAGTTGAAGACTTTTCTCATGTTATTCATTGATCTTTAATTGATTGACAGCCCTATTTTTGTGTAGTTAATGCCCTGCTGATTTATCGAGTGGTGCAGGTATGATGTCAGAACCCGGAAGACTAATTCACCGCTGGTTCCTTGGAGATTTTCCTATGGAGTTTAATAATGGTTTTTTTTCCCGATTTCTGTGTAAAATAAAGCCTGTGGTAAACAGAACTTTTCTTTGATAACACACCCGTAGTGAAAACGCAGTTATGTCCATTTTTTGAAAACATTTTTAATAAGTAACTAGATAAGAGAGCTTGGGATGTGAGTGTGGGCAGTGTACATTGTAGAACAAAACGTCAATATATCGTCAAGTTATGTTTACCACAGGCTTTATTTTACTTATTGAAAAATCCCATCATAAAACTCTCAGTAGCTTATGTCAGTCAGTAATTGACATAGAATAGCCTTTAAACTGCAGACACTGCAGTACAAATGCAAGGTTGACTGAGATATTGTAGAATGTAGTCTATTAAGACATTGTTTAGAAGTCTAGACAAGTGGGAGAACAGACAGCAAGGGCAACAGAAGTGTCATTTGTTTGGAATCCAAAGCAAGATGACCCTTACAAGCATTCACAAAGTGTATCATCACATTTTCACGAGTGCAGAATCGTATTCAGTCATTGAAGGTGGCGTGTAAATTGAATGTGAATGTTCTTTTGTTGTTCAAGCGCTTCCATCCCCTCCTGTGTTACCAATCTCTACAGGTGTTTAACTGTTGTTTTTTTCCCTTAATTCTCCTCATGCTTTTATCCTAAAAAGTTGTTTTAACAGTATGCCCAAAGCCATCGTGTCCATTAGGATTGCTGCAGTGTCTTGCAGACGCATTCCATTATTCATGAGGCATATGATGCTATTCTCTTCCCTTGACGCTTGGCCATAAACCAACTGTGCTGACAAGATTACGCTTCGTCATGACATGATCTTTGTGACAATTCCTCACTCTCATAAGCATAACATCTGAGTGATTGTCCCAGAAAAACATCTTTGTTTCAAGCAACCGTGAAATGCCCCCCCCCCCCCCCCCCTTTTCACGTAACTTATTTGAAAAACAAACAAAACAAAACATAAAAGTCACTTTTGTTTGTTTATAAATGCAGTACCGTTGGGTTTGTGTTGTTTTAAATAATAGGATTGCAGGTTTATAACCAAGCTACTTGATAAATGGAGGAAGAAAAGTCTTCAAAGGAAAGCAGTCACTCTCAAAGCACCTGGTTTAAAATAACTAATTTATTCAGTGAAAATGCGCAGTGTTTTAAATTCCTGTTTGTTACTTCTTGCTGTTGTCTAGAGAGTGAATCCCACATCTGGGTGCTTTAGTTCATCAGCTACAAAAAGTCAAGAGCGCTTCCTCTGAACTTCTGCTCATGTTAGACTTCAAAGTTGGCAGGATTAACATTTTAATGTCACTTTTAGATTTTTTTTTTTTTTTGTGCATTTCCAACTGAGCATATGCTGCGGCATCTTTCCAAGATTTGTTAGCCTGCACTGAATTCACAAACTAAAACTGAATCTCAGGTAACACTTCACTTGAAGCCTGTTCATATAGTGCTTTGTAAAGGTTGTCATAATACGTCTTTTCATAATTTTATTAATAGTTATTGTTTTGTTTTTACTTAAATATTTATATTTATTTGTTTAAAATATTTATTTATAAATATATTGATGATAAATATAAATATATTAATAATATATTTTATATAATATTAATTCTATTAATTGCATTAAAAAAAAAAAATAAATAAAAAAAAAATAATATATATATATATATATATATATATATATATATATATATATATATATATATATATATATTTATACAACAGTTCTGTCTGGTTCTCGAATCTGGTTGGCTGATAGCCATGCGATATTTCAGTGATTAACAGCACTCCTACTGCCTTTTCACCGTTTGTATCACTCCGCTTGAAGTGACCGTCATCAGAGCCATAGAGAGACACCGTCATGGCGGCCGATCAAATCAACCGTAATTTTTACATATACTACTTCTTGTACCACGAACTGTAGTTTTAATAGTTTTTTAAGGCGAGAATGTAGTTGTTTAGACCTGAAATATGTGACTCATATTTAATAACAGCGCCTATTTTACAATTTGTTTTGACGTTTTCGGAGATGCGAGCTCGAGTGCGTCAGCGGCCGTTCAGTGCTTCTGTAACCGCCGAGAACAGCTTCATCTCGGCCAGTGCCTCGGGGATTTGCCGCTGGCTCTTATAGTGGTTAAACATGAGACAAAATTCAATTTGAGTACATAGAACGGGCAATCTTTGGTCTTATTAATCTATTATTTGTTCCAGAGCAAGTCGAATTGTGCTATATTAAATTTGATAATAATAAACGTTACGTTACATCCTTATATAGCACATTGGCTACAACTAGACGGGAGATATCAGACTCTTCTCCGCTCTTCAAATACTTAAAACAATGAACTTTATAAACATATGGTTTTTTGAGTAAAGAAAACGCTTTACAATTTTTTTCAAACATCAGATCTTTATTTACCTTTGCATTGCACAGAGGAGATGTCCAAACTGCATGCGCACTTCATTCAGGAGGTGAGGCAGATTAATGAGGCTTGATTGACAGTTTGAGGATCCAATGGAGTTAGGAGGTTTTGTCACAAGCTCTTTAAAATCCTTTTCATTCGTTAAATATTTGTAAAATCCACATACCAGCGTAAATGGTGACCTATTTTTTTTTTTAATAACTAGTGCTTTATGTTTGACTGAACTGTTCAATTGTGCTTATTTGTTGTTCAATAAATATTATTTTATATAAATATGTCCAATGAGTAATATGGATTGAGTGAACATTACATTAATACGCCATTAGATGGCGGCAACACTTTACAGGAGAATGAGTCAGTGACGCACAAGAGACTTTTAAATTGAAAGGAACTTTTGCAAAAGGAAGTTGTTTTAGCGCTGTGGTGTAATGGATGTTATAGAAAATTCCCAAAGCTGTAAAAAATGACAATTACAAAGATCGCTTTCCTCAGCGGACATTCAAACGGACTTGTATAAAGGATATAATATTATGGACATCGACTTGAAGAATGAATGTAATGCAATATACCAGACACAGGTAATAGCCTACTCTCTCTCTCTCTCTCTCTCTCTCTCTCTCTCTCTCTCTCTCTCTCTCTAATACTGTACAAAATTCAATGTGTTTCAATGAAGCGACTCAACGTTCCTTCGTTACTAGTTCTAAAGTGACGTTTTAGAGTTAGTAACGGAGGCTCGGTTCAACTGACAACTTGAGTTTTGAATCCGTGGCGGAAGGAAGTAGTGCTGCACAAAAGAGGGTTTTGAAGACACTCCGTTGTTCTTATTTATTTACATACTCGTGCCGTCGAACTGTTGTATAAACGCAATATCACACTCGTAGCCGTGCGATATGGCTGTATATCAGCAGCCATATCGCACGGCTACTCGTGTGATATTGCTCATATATATATATATATATATATATATATATATATATATATATATATATATATATATGAATATGCTTTATGCACATTTTAAATGGTATATATCTTCATATTTTAAGAAGTTATTATTGATTGACTTATTTATTTGTATGTAAAAAAAAATAACAATTATATATATTTTATATATATATATATATATATATATATATATATATATAGATAGATAGTATAAATATCACTTTAACGGTAATGAAAAGGATCTATTAACTGCCAATAAAGTGAAAATACTCAAATTAAAACAGCAGCCTGATAAAAACACTCATTTTAGAAGAGAATTTCAGATGGCACTTAGAGGCTTTTGCATCTGAAGTCTTCACATATATATATAAAATATTGATATAGTTTATTGTATTGCATTATACATTTATATGTAGGCCTACAATGAAAATCATATATATTACAAAACTTTTAAATATTTTTCATGTTTATTTATTATATTTATTTGTTTAAATATTAATTTATAAATATAAAAATATTGATAAATATAAATATTATTAATTCTATTAATTGCATTTAATATTATATCAGAAATGTATTGCAAAATATAAATATATATGCCTTATGAATATGCTTTATGCACATTTCATGTGGTATATCTTCATAATTTTAAGTTATTATTTATTTGTATGTAATAAACATACCAATTATGTTTTTATATATTTATTATATTGTATATAATGTTATAAATTATATATATATATATATATATATATATATATATATATATATTTGTATTGCAATATACATTTATATATATATATATATATATATATATATATATATATATATATATATATATATAGGCCTACAATGAAAATGCAAAATGTTTAAATATTTGTTTATTTATAAAATAAAAATAATGTTTATTTATACACATTTTCATATCAAAGGTAATATATAAAGACATCATTATATGACATGTAATGTATTACACAGATCAATATTTATTATGTAGATTTGGTTGTCATATCCCTCGTCAAAATCAGTGGCATGTTTAACTGGATTTAGCTTCCTACTGGCCTTACCTTGAAAATGACAAGTCTCACCATGCTTATCAGAATCAATGATGATCCTGACAGGACAGACTGACCTTCATCCTGAAATGATTAGTGCTTTCGCGAAAGGCACAAGGGAGCCATTACTGTCAGCCTGGCCATGATCTAGAATAATCTATTTGTTTTCATTTCAGCATGTCAGCAGTTACCGAGATGGGCTCTGAAATGGCTTCAAACGTATAGCCATATAATGTGATTTCAATGATCTTTATCTCTTCACTCATTTTTGCTTCGAGATCTGAGTTGTAATGAAGCAGATCAAGGATTCATCTAAACACCTCCTGTTTCTGTTTTTTGCCGTTTCAGCCAAGATCCGGGCATGTGCCGACGGAGGTGCCAATCATCTGTACCGGCTCACAGAGGGTCGGCGTGAGAGGTGAGAACCTATTTTGGCTCCCATCACTATTGACTCGGAGGGCAGAGATGGATCTGGTGATGTCAAGGTTTTGGTGTCATTGCACATGTTCATTCTCAGAACTGCTGGACTTGTAGGAGGCCTCAGGAGTATCCTGCTTGCAGAGTGCTTTCAGAGGACTTAACTCCTAATCCATCACCTTTTGTCAGTGGCTGACAGGCCAGATTCATCTCCAGGCCTCCAAATTGGGTTCTTCTCTCCTCTCCTGAGCGGTTTTCAATTGTTTTCTTTTGGGTCCACTTCTCATCCTACCACCTAAAAATAAAGCTGAATTGCAGACTCTCCAAGCACAGAAATCACAACTGAGTGATGGGACTTAACACATACTGGAGCTTTTGTTTATTTAAAGGGATAGTTAGTCCAAAAATTAAAATTCTGTCATTAATTACTCACCCTCATGTCCATCCAAACTCCTATGTTGTTATTTTGGCACCTTAAAAAGAATGTTTAGCTGTCGGAACAAAAAAAACACTATAAAAAAATAAAAGGCATTGACTAGCAATATAGTGTATGAGTCGTACGGACTATGTTGCTACCCTGTCTTTACATTTGGAAAGATTATGAATTTTGAGCCAATTTTTGTCTTTTGTTAAAGGAATATTCCAAGTTCAGTACAAGTTAAACTGTTAGTTTACCCAAAAATGAAAATTATCCCATAATTTACTCCCCCTCAAGCCATCCTAGGTATATATGACTTTCTTCTTTCAGTCAAACACATTGGAGTTATACTAAAAAATATTCTGGCTCTTCCAAGCTTTATAATGGAAGTGAATAGTATAACTGATTAACTTGAAGCCCATCCATAGATCATAAAAGTAATCCATACGGCTCTAGAGGGTTAATAACATGCTTCAGAAGCGAAGGATGTGGTTTTGTTAGAAAAAATATCCTTTTTTTCTTTTCATTTTTGGGTGAACTAACCATTAAGCTTAATCAACAGCCTTTGTGGTTTAATGTAGATTACTGAAAAAGGTAATTTTGACTTGTCCCCTGTTTAATTTGCAAAAAGCAAAAAAATAAATAATAAAATGAGGAATTTACTGTATGAGGCTGATTTTGGGATATTAAAAAGCAGAAATGTGAAGGTTATAGTTTAATTAAAGCACAGTACATTAATTATTTTGTTAAAACTTGTGTATTATGTCAGCTATAAAGTAGTTATTGTATTTTTAAGGTAATTTTAGGGTTTTAGTGTTATGTTGTAATGGCAACGAACTTGTAAAATTGGATGCACACAGAAAAGGTTAGTAAGCAATTCACTAAAATCATATTAATATGCATATTGCTTATGAATACTTTTGAAACAGTGAGTATTTTAATGTTTACGAACTGGCCCTTTTCAGTTCCATTTTAAGTGCTTTTTATGTAACCCAGATTTTTGCATTTTTTTTTAAAGGAAAGGAGAGACAAGTGGAAATACATTTTTGTAATAATCAAGCATATACAACAAGTGTTGTTGATAGAGCTTAATTAAAGTTAGCAGCATGAAACAAAAGAAAATAGTAAATTCTTAATCTTGAATCAGATTGAAAATAGCCACTCTCTTTTTTTTACGGCATCACAATGATTGTTAAAATCTTTTAATTACTGAAAACAAACAACATGACAAGTGCACTTCTTTAAATCTGAAATTGATAAACATGATATTGGTTTTAAGAAGCTTGAGCCAGTAAAATTATTCAAATAAGATTGAAAACACAGCAAATGAGAAAATAATATAGACATGTATTAAGCCACATACAATAAACTGAGCTGCTGCTTCAAAACAGCTGGTTTATTGTGATGGCAGGCATATTTAAGAGAGTTAGAATGTCTTCGTAGGGAGCTAATGATCCATTCAGCGCACTGCCAGTAAAGTATGTTTCGACTGCGATCGTCAGAAGCTTGTTGTTTTGAGCTTATCAGTTTGCAGCAGCACTGCCAAAGACACCTCAAAGGACGTTCCAAAAAATAAACAATATCTTTTGAATGCACACATACAGCAGGCCCTGTTCCATGTCACATCCATCAATTCTCTTGTACCTGTCAATGCTTTACTCTGGTTGCTTTTGTTGTCATCTGTAGATTTTATTCAGAGCTGCCAGAACGGAGTATAGAAGCCTTCTCCAGACAGTTAGCCATATGCGTTGTCATTAGGGAATATCTACTCGCTGGAAATTAATTGGGTCTGAGCAACAAGCAAAATATTCCATATTTGGAGATGAATATCATCAACAGACGCAGTGCTTTTTTAGTTCTCCTTTGATGAAATTAAGGAATTAACATTTTTGAAGGAATTAAAGGGATAGTTTTTCCAAAAATTATACTTTGTACTTACCCTCATGTATTTCCATACCAGTATACATAATTTAGATCTTTACAATGAATTAAGTTCAAAGCTGATCTGAATGATTTAAATCTTTTCAATGAATTTGTTGATTCAGTTCGCAAAATTGATTTGAATAATTTAATCCTTTTTTTATGAATTAATTGATTTCAATTCACAAAATCACTCTAAATTAATCAGATCTTCAAGTGAATCAGTTGATCCAGTTCATAAAACCAGTCTAAATGATTCATATATTTGTAATGAATCAGCTGGTCCAGTTCACAAAACTGATCTTAATAATTCAAAATTGGTTAATTCAGTTTGAAAAAAAAAATGGTCTGAATGATTCCAGTCTTTTCAATATATTGGTTAATTCAGTTCACAAAAATGGTCTGAAAGATTCAGATCTTTGCATTGAATTGGTTTATTCAGTTCACAAAACCAATCTGAATGATTCAGATATTTGTAATGAATAACTGATTCATTACAAAGATCTGAATCATTCAAATTGGTCCAGTTCATAAAACCAGTTTGAATAATTCAAATCTTTTTAATTAATTGAGATCATTAATTGCCTAATGATTCAGATCTTTTCAAAGAATTTGTTGTTTTAGTTTACAAAACCAGCCTAAATGATTCAAATCTCTTCAGTGAATTGGTTAATCCAGTTCACAAAACCAGTCAATGATTCAGCTGTCAAGTTCAACTCACGTGACCCCAGCTCATTGAGGATAGGATCATCAATGAATAACAACTTAATTTGTGGTCTGTTTCTATTGTATAGCCTTCATTATGTTCAAAAGTTGTGAAGGTGCATAATTGATGAAGTGAACTATCCCTTTAATTAAAAATTGCTGAGTTGACCAAAACCTACAGTGTGTAACTAATGATGCTTGCAAATCGGTCTGTACATTGTAGTATCTTGTTGTTTTATACTCATATGTGGGCAAAAGCTGATTGGTTTAGACCAGCGATCATTCCCAGAAGTCTTTTTGATGCAGGACCAGAACACATTTCATATGTCTGGCAGACCTCTGGCCTTGCCTAATTACATGCATCCACAGTGATTATTCATTTTTAATCTCCCTGTGCAAACAGGAGCTGACAGGGAGGGAAATCTTCAGAGGAGCTGGTGCCCAGATCAAGACACATCCTGTTATTATCTCACAGTACCTTAAATGTAATTACTACATTGACCTTTCCTGGTACATTTTGATTAGTTTAGAAAGCTCAGCTTTATTCAAACTGAAGCAGTGAACACGCTATTGCTTGGAGATCATGAAACATACCATGCTTTATTCTGCAATTTGCAGATGATATCGGCCATTATTATGGAACAGGTTTCTAGTCCCAGACTGGCTGGATTATCAACAGTAATTGCTTTCTGGGTAATCTTCCAATGTTCAGATGTCTTATTAGCTGTTAGATTGGTATATTAATACATTTCTCTTAAAATCGCTACTGTTTTTATGTTTAGCTCAGAGACAGACAAGTTTAATAGCTATGGTACTCTTTTCACTAGTAAGTGGTGAATGTTTTTTTTGTTTGTTTGTTTTTTCCCCAAATATAAAAAATCAGCATATTTACTTTCATAACTTTTTTAAAAGATTTATATTATAAACATTATATAAACATTATATTATTTATTTATATTATATATTTGTGTTTTTCTAAAAGAAATTAATACTTTTATTCAGCAAGAAAGCATTAAATTGATCAAAAGTGACAGTAAAGATATATTTAAAATTCTGTTCATCAATGAATACTAAAAATGTGTCACATTGCCCAAATAATATTAAGCAGCACAACTACTTTCAACATTGACGATAATAATAAGAAATTATTAAGCACCAAATCACCATATTAGAATGATTTCTGAAGGATCATGTGACACTGAAGATGCTGAAAATTCAGCTTTGCAATCACAGGAATAAATGACATTTTAAAATATATTCAAATAGAAAACTGTTATTTTAAATTATGATAATATTTCACAATATTTCTGTTTGTAATGTATTTTTAATCAAATAAATGCGGACTGGTTGAGTATAAGAGATTATTCTCACCCATAAAAGATTAGAAAAACTTTTGTTCTGTACATTTCTGTAACGAGTTCTATATTTATTGTAATATTTTGCACTTTTATAACATTTTATTTTCCTCTTATAGCCCATTTATAATGTTGGTAGGGCTGCACGATTTGGGGAAAATGTCATATTGCGATTATTGAGGTCAATATTGCGATTGCGATTTGCGATAGCGATATAATAAACAAATAGTATCATGAGTCATCTTGCTTGGTTCTCAATGAAAATACACACACAGATTACTGATAATGCTGAAATGTGTATTTCTCAACTCAAACTAGCAACAACAGCAAACAAATGCACAACGTTTTCAAATTAAAATATTTTTATGAAATTAAATAACATCTTTGCATTACTGCAAACTTGTTATAATCCCATTTAAGATATTTGTTTCTTTACTAATCTGTAGTGGTTCAACGGATCACAAAACTCACGGTTCGGATCACATCACGGTTATGACGTCACAGATCGGATCATTTTTCGGATCAGCACAAAAAAAAAAAAATTGGATGGGGGTAACTTAACTTTGCATTTATTACTTAGCCCACTTTAACTATTCTGATACCATAGCATAAACTGCTAGCCTAAATAATACATTATTAAAGGCAAGTGAACAGACTGTAAAAAGAACAAATACTGTACACCAATTTCAACAAGCATAGATAAATACTACATAAAGTTACAAATAAAGTATAAGGTCTAACTGTAGTATTAATTTTCATGCACAGAAATGTAATAATTAAATGTAAAATGACACTGTTCATTGTATAAATTCAATATAGATTAATATTTGTTAAAGCTGTGTTTTGTTGTTTGATTTACATGACAGACAACAGCAGGTATTTATAGGTTGCTGTCACTTTAAGAGTAAGACCCCATGCACGCACACATCGGACAGATATACATCCGAATTCTCACCTCGTTCAATTAAGACATAACTGAATGTGTTTACATGAATACTTGCTGAGAGGGGTATTTTGACTGACATAATGCGTGTATGTGACCATCCAAGTGCACTGAGGACGCGAAAGAGAAATCAATTTGGAGTTCGCGAGCTATAACGCGCCTCTCTCTCTCTCTCTGTGCGCGCCAGCCTTGTATGTATGTGCGTCATGTGCGCACCGATAACAGCGCTGCGTGCGATACCGAATTAAATCCCCTTTCCTCTTCAACCACTACTAATCTGGGTTTCTAATCTTATAGCCAAAATATCGCCATATAACAGAGGTAGCGTTTTTTCTTGCCACCAGTTCAGTGACCGTTTGCTCCGCATCCATCTTTACCCGTTCTCTGCGCTGCACACCGGAAAAGTCATGACCGTGCGCGCCACACATGCCACTGCCTAAACTGAAACTGACTGGTCTTCTTTTTATTAGCGGTGTATAAAATGGGCAAACAGCTCTCAGATAATGAGTTGTTGTGTCCACACATGTATTTTTTTATTTTTTTATTTATTTATTAACTTAATATTTTATTTCATAAAATCGCAGCATTTTGCGTCATATAATCGCACAAGCTTGACATCGCGATTGCGATATGATTAATCGTGCAGCTCTAGTTGGTATTGTGATTTATTTTCTCTTACAATTAAATGGCCTGTTTTTTCTTTTTTTTACTTCTATATGTAAATTACTGCTGTTCTGATTGGCTAGTCTGTCCGCATATGAAATAAGTAATAATGCTTACTAAAAGAGTTTCAAAAACCTACTGTGACCATGCATAATATGAAGCAGGGAAGTTTAGTATGCTTAATCTGACACAGAGTACGTCATCTCCGCACAGTAATGTACAGTACTTCAGCTCGGTACTTGTTGCGCGGCTGTAGTTATTCAAAAGTACTTGTGTGACCTTTGCTGATTATGAAGGAGTCAAAAATGAACTCTGAGGCATAATCAAAAGCTGATCGTCTGTTCAGATGATCCACTCAGGAGGGGTGGCTTTATGATTCGACCAGACTGCCTGTAATGAAGCAACAGCTGAAGAGGTCTCTTGAGGGGTCTTCTGAGGGGGGTGTGAAACTGCCAGGCATAAAGCAGGCGATCTGTTATTTAAGTCCTGAGTGGGCTTATTGACGTAAAAAATAGAGCGAAATTTGTGCTGCGCGAAATGAAGCCAATACGAAGCTCCCCTGTTGATGAACAGACACATCGCTTATTAGCAAAGAGAGGCTGCTTCAAAATACGAGATGTTTAAGGATTTGCATGTAGTTTTGTTCTTGAATGTCACTTGGGAGCCCAATTTTCAGGGTTTTTTTTCTTGAATGTCACTTGGGAGCCTGATTTTCACCTCCCCACATCCTCATTGATGTTATTTTAGAGTGCGTAACAAGGAAAAAACAAGAAAGCCAGAGCAATAACTGTGATCTCGTCTGTCTGTCTTGTCTCTTTGGGCTGTGACAAAATGAATGAAGCATCTGATGTGACAGGGTGTCTGGTCTCAGGTTCTCCCATTGGCGTTGGTCTTGACCTTCTGGAATTACTTCAATTCTTAATTCTAATTTTCTCTGTGCCGGTACAAATCGAGTTTTTTTCCCAACGAGGTATAGTCCCTGCGTTACGATTAACTTTAAGTGACACTTTAATTTGAATGTAAAAGAGGTGTATTTTGCCTCCAATTTGAGCTCTGCGGTGGGAAGAGCTGTTTTGCTGATAAAATGTCAAAAGGAAAGGTTTCATTTAGCTTCACCTTAATGTGGCCGCAGAACTGTCACTGCTGAGGGTTATTTATGGTTTCCTGTTTAACGGAGAGTCTGTTGGAGCGCACACAACAGGAAACTTTAAAACTGTTCATTGCTTTGAATTGCTTTTTCTCGCACATTGAACCCTGGATCAAAGCCAGGAGTGTTCTAAATGATCCGACTTTTTTGGCAGAAAGATTAGTACAGGCTTATATTACAATTAGTATGTGCACAAATTATAACTACGTTGAATCTTAACATGATGTAATATGCTTGATCACTTTTAGATTTACATTTAATGGTTCCATTAAAGGTTTTCATATTTTTTTCCACCATTATGGACAGAATGTTCTATTAAAATAGTCGGACAGAGTTTCCTGAACTACTTGATGGTGAATCTACAACGCAAAGTTGACTGCGTGATCAGTGTAGTCCAATTCCTTAATAAATGACACTTATTAGCCGTTCCTTTTAGTGAATAAAAAACATAGTGTGTAGTGTGCTCCAATTCACTAACAAATATATGTCATGATCCTGTTCTTTTTAGTGATTCAAAAACATACAGCAGAGCTAGTGTAGTCTGATTTTCAAACTAATGGTTCTATTGAGCCAGTGTAAGCTGTGTAATCCAAATCCTGAACGAATGACTCTTGTGAGTATTTTTTTTTTAGTTAATCAAACGGATACAGTGCAACCAGTGTTCTGATTTCTGAATGAAAGGTTCTGTTGAATCAGTTCTTTTTAATGAATCAAATACATACAGCACAACAATTGTAGTCCAACTCTAAGACAAATGACTCTTGTGAGTGATTAGTTTTTTAGTGAATCAAACAGATACTGTACAACCAGTGTTCTGATCTTTGAATGAATGATTCAATTGAATCAGTTCTTTTTAGTGAATCAAACACATACACTTCCCGGCCAAAAAAAAAAAGTCACTGTTTGGATTTTAAAAGGCAAATACTATGAACAAATCATTATTACATTAATTATTATGTTTCTAGCATGTTGTATATGTGGCTACAGTTCTGTTAACCCTAAAAGATGGAGTGTGTAGCTTTTCAGTTCTTAAAGGTGCCATAGATTCAAAAATTTAATTTACCTCGGCATAGTTAAATGACAAGAGTTCAGTACATGGAAAAGACATACAGTGAGTCTCAAACTCCATTGTTTCCTCCTTCTTATATAAATCTCATTTGTTTAAAAGACTTCCGAAGAACAGGCGAATCTCAACATAACACCGACTGTTACGTAACAGTCGGGGTGTACGCCCCCAATATTTGCATATGCCAGCTCATGTTCCCAACATTATGAAAGGCATTAGACAAGGGCAGCCAGTATTAACGTCTGGATGTACACAGCCGAATCATCAGACTAGGTAAGCAAGCAAGAACAATAGCGAAAAATGGCAGATGGAGCAATAATAACTGACATGATCCATGATATCATGATATTTTTAGTGATATTTGTAAATTGTCTTTCTAAATGTTTCGTTAGCATGTTGCTAATGTACTGTTAAATGTGGTTAAAGTTACCATCGTTTCTTACTGTATTCACGGAGACAAGGGCCATCGCTATTTTCATTTTTAAACACTTGCAGTCTGTATAATTCATAAACACAAATTCTTTATAAATCTCTCCAACAGTGTAGCATTATCCGTTAGCCACGGAGCATTCATTCAGAATCAAATGAAAACAATATAACAGTATACAATACTCACATAATCCGACGCATGCATACCGCATGCATGATGAACACTTTGTAAAGATCCATTTGAGGGTTATATTAGCTGTGTAAACTTTGTTTAGGCACTGTTTAAGGCAAGCGCGAGCTCCGTGGGCGGAGAGCACGAGATTTAAAGAGGCCGCACAGCATAAATCGGCTCATATTTAATGATGCCCCAAAATAGGCAGTTTTTATTAAAAAAAAAAAATTAATTAAAAAAAATCTATGGGGTATTTTGAGCTGAAACTTCACAGACACATTCAGGGGACACCTTAGACTTATTACATCTTGTAAAAAAACGTTCGATGGCACCTTTAAACAACCATGTAGGAAGACGTATCATGGCCATATTCCAGGATGACAATGCCAAGATTTATCAGGCTCAAATTATATCATATATCATAAAAAATCATTTTTACACATGAATTGGCACCTCCTGGCCTTTACTTAATTGAAAGTTTTTGTGATGTGCTGAAGTAGACTTTAAACAGTGCTCACCTCTTGCATTGTCAATACAAGATCTTGACCAAACATGGTAATACATGGTTAAGAAATGAAGAGCTACACACTCTATCTGTTGGGGTTAAAAAAAAAAAACATGCTAGATATATAACATGCTAGAAACATAATAAGCACTGTAATAATTATCCATTCATAGACTCTTAAGTATTGGCCTATTAAAATCCAAACAGCGACTTTTTTTTTTTTTTTTTTTTGCAACTAAGTAAAACATCAGTTTAATTATTGACTTGTTGTTCATGACATTTAGTTAAAGATGCACATTATAGTTTTTGTCAGTGACATTTTCAAAATGTTTGTTTAGTATTGTTGTTTAATATATAGTTTAGTCCAATAATTGGATTCCATTTATGCTGCCTCTAAAAAGGCTGTAAAAAGTCATTAAAAACAGAATTAAATTTCTTATTTTCCAATTATTAAAAGGACTAAATGAATAACTAATTTTCAAATATGAGCAGTACTAATAGTGATGATTGTCTTAAGCAAGCTTAATGTCAATTTAGTGTTATTGGACTGGCTTTGTTCCCCACACCTGTTTTTAACACAGCCGGTGTTCTCCTCGTCAGGCTTCAGATTCAGCCGTGAGATGAAGATAGTGCTCCTGTAATCCGCTGCAGTGTTATTCTTAAACCAGCTCGGCAGCGCATCTCTGCTCATTCATCGGCTACATGCACCGCCCGGCGGACCGTGAAATCGCAACATTGAGTCTTTATGCTTTAATGTCTACCGATATCCACGCTGCCTTTCTTCTCTCAGGGAATAAAATGAAAAAAGCCTCGACATGATCTGCCTTTCTCACAATGAATACTCTGCCCATCTGAGCGGAGAAAATCTTGTCATTGCCTCCATATATATATATCGTAAATCTATGTTGCAAAAGTTTGGGGTGAGGTATACGGCAACGGCGCAGTGTGCATCAATTCTCTCAACCCTTCACTGTGTCAAGAGGCTGTCTGTGTCGCTTTTGTCATGTCTGGGGACAGATAGTGCTGTGACTGGCAGGCGTTGAATGGCTCTAGTGGGGTCCTGTCACTGAAGCTTTCCATGGCCCGTGTCAGAGACGCACCTTCATTTCACATGAATAAAGGATCCGATGGCTGCACAAATTGTGCCTTTTTACCCATCACCCTCTTCTCCCACTCTCACTCACATCAGTTTCTCTCTTTCTTCCCATGAAGTTTTCTCCCAGACTACATAAATGGAGACTTTGATTCAATCCTGCCAGAGGTCAAAGCATTTTACACAGAAAAGGTAAGCTTACTCTCTCTGCACATTCTTTACTTTTTTTACTCATTCTTGCTATCTCACTCTTATTTTGAGGTTTATTCCTTTATTTAAAATATTATAGTTATATTTAAAGATGGTGGAACGACCAAAATGATTTTCAGGTATTCTTGCAACATTATGGCTGCTAAAATGCTCACTGCAGTAATAAAAATCTACTATATGATTAACCATATGACTGAGCATAATTATAATAGCAATACTTCCCATATAGTCAAACCAAAAATTATTCAGATGTTTTTGATATTTTTTTGTATATTTTTACTAGTGGGTGCAGGACACTACAGTTTATTTATGTGTATACCCAAAAAATCTTCATACAGTAGACTACCAGTAAAATTGATGATAAATTTGGAAGCAAAAATTATTAAAGGTGCCCTAGAATTAAATATTGAATTTATATTGGCATAGTTGAATAACAAGAGTTCAGTACATGGAAAAGACATACACTGAGTTTCAAACTCCATTGTTTCCTCCTTCTTATATAAATCTAATTTGTTTAAAAGACCTCCGAAGAACAGGCGAATCTCAACATAAAACTGACTGTTACGTAACTGACATGATCCATGATAACATGAGATTTTTAGTGATATTTGTGAATTGCTTTCTAAATGTTGCGTTAGCATGTTGCTAATGTACTGTTAAATGTGGTTAAAGTTACCATCGTTTCTTACTGTATTCACGGAGACAAGAGAGCCGTCGCTATTTTCATTGTTAAACACTTGCAGTCTGTATAATGCATAAACACAACTTTATAAATCTTTATAAATCTTCTTTATAAATCTCTCAAACAGTGTGTAATGTTAGCTTTAGCCACGCAGCATAGCCATAAACTCATTCAGAATCAAATGTAAACATCCAAATAAATACTATACTCACATAATCCGACGCATGCATGCAGCATACATGACGAACATCTTGTAAAGATCCATTTTGAGGGTTATATTAGCTGTGTGAACTTTGTGTTTGCTGTTTAAGGCAAGCGCGAGCTCCGGGGCGGGGGAGCACGAGATTTAAAGGGGCCGCAACCTATATATCGGTGCATAGTTAATGATGCCCCAAAATAGGCAGTCTGTATAATTCATAAACACAAATTCTTTATAAATCTCTCCAACAGTGTAGCATTAGCCGTTAGCCACGGAGCATAGCCTCAAATTCATTCAGAATCAAATGAAAACAATATAACAGTATACAATACTCACATAATCCCATGCATGCATGACGAACACTTTGTAAAGATCCATTTGAGGGTTATATTAGCTGTGTAAACTTTGTTTAGGCACTGTTTAAGGCAAGTGCGAGCTCCGTGGGCGTGGAGCACGAGATTTAAAGGGGCTGCACAGCATAAATCGGCTCATATTTAATGATGCCCCAAAATAGGCATTTTAAAAAATTAATAAAAAAACATCTATGGGGTATTTTGAGCTGAAACTTCAGACACATTCAGGGGACACCTTAGACTTATATTATATCTTTTAAAAAGAAGTTCTAGGGCACCTTTAAGACACTTTAGGATTTACTTTAGAATAGCAGTGTCAAGTGGTTCCACGCAACTATATTGAGTTATTTGTAGAAATAACAATTTAGTTGTATGAACAAAAGACATTCAAGTAAAGTTGACAACATTTCTTTGAGTAAATACCAATCATTTGAATTTGTCACTGTTACATAATATTTATATGTGCATTTTATTTAATAATCAGGGTGCACATAACTTTTTTGGTCTGGTTCTCAAGGGAGCATCTGGAGATGCTGTTTGGTACTCAAACTTTACACAACACTCTTATCCTACAAGTTGTCGTCATCACTTTCCTCCTGACTGCTCTCCTCACTATCTTCTGTGCTCTCGAACATGGTAGATGATGATGATGATGTTTTGATTTTATTTTATTAACACTAATGACACAGACAACAGCAGGAATATTAGGCTGCTGTCACTTTAAGACCGAATGCGCGGACCGAATATACTGACACACATCTGGTTTCTTTCTCAACTGTTCACTTATGACATAACTGAGAGAATACTTGCCGAGACAGATATTTTGACAAAATTTTGTGTGTATGTGTCCGTTCAAGTGCAAGTAAATATCAAATAAGAATTAATTTGGTGTTCGAGCGCTGTCTGAAAGCCTCTCTCTCTCTCTCCCTCTCTCTGCGTGCACGCGCTTTGGGTGTGTGAGGCGCGCAAATCCAGATTTTCGACTCTTCTTCCGCATTTAAAATCGTTTGAATGTGTAAATTGGCAAGACAAAACACATCCAAATGATAAACTTTCACATTATGATGGTTAAACTTAGCAGTTAATCCGCGAATCACATGCATGCCGAACCGCAGGGCCTGGTCCATACGGATCACGTATCAACTGCGATCCGTTGCACACCTAATAATTAATGAACGCACTTATCATCATGATTGCTATCTTACCAGAGATGGAGAAAAATCCTACTCCTGTAAGTAAACGTGTCCCTGTCCTCAAAAATGTTGGTACTCAGAAGCGCTTCGCTCCATGTTTTCTGGTACACATCATTTATTTTTACCACGCATGCACACCTGCGCACCAGTTATGTGCACCCCTGTTAATAATGTTATGTTAAATTTATAAAAGTTTACGTAAGGTGAACACATTTATTGACTTAATTTACCTTATTAAATTAACTATTTGCTCTACAAAATGCACTCAAAATAATAACTCATTGAACAAAGTCAATTTAATTGAGAGCAGGAATTCCATCCTACACAGCAAAATCTCCAGAGTTAAATCAACTCTGCTCAGAGTACATATGGTCCCTCTCTAAATAGTGTTAAAGTAACACTAAAGCAGAGTTAAAGTTAATGAGATAATTAAGCAATTAATTAAATAATGGTTGTGCATTAGTGATGAGTACTTGCTGTTAACAAGCAGAATCACTGAAGAAAAGAGAAACAAGAACTACAACTGACTTTAGTCACAGCCTTATTAATTGCTTAACTATCTCATTACTTTAACATTATTTAGAGAGGGACCATATGTACTCTGAGCAGAGTTGATTTAACTCTGGGGATTTTACTGTGTATAGACCTTATGCGCCAGAGAAATAAGCACGCTGTTATCTTTATAATATTGTCTTTGAACTTTTGTTTTTTGCGGTTGCTCTGTACATTTCTATGGCATCGCTGTCAAAGAATAATTAGCTGGTGAAGTGGATTTACTTGTTGTAGAGTTAATGAAAGTTATCATGAGCATTGTAATGTTTAAAGCAGATGTCTTAACAAATGTCAGTAGACCCGGGAAAACGAGCAGATTATTCATAAATACATAAGAAAATACAAACCAGAAGTCAAAAGACCACGAGCGCAGCACTAAAAAGGAGCGTGGCTGTATACGGTCTATAAACGTGTGTATGAGTGCTCACAGCCTAAACACAGGTGCCACTCTTCTGCACAATGGTAACCACAAAATTCAAAAACATTACAGAAACTCCTAAATGTCCAACATAACTGAACATTAAACACTAATATAAACAACATTTTTACTGAAAAACACATTAAAAAAACACTTTTATCCCTAAATTTACTCTCCTAATGCAGTCCCTTGCAAAGCATGCTGGGAACTACGAATCCACTGCCCAGTTACTTATGTCAACATTAATTTGTTGTGTTTCACTCAGCAATTTTAAGTTGACTGAACAAACAGTTAAGTAAATCTGACAATACTCATTTATAGTAGAAACAACTCAGTTAAATTAAGTTAATGTAGTTACATGAGTTTTTAAATAATGTGAACAAGGATGTTTGAAACTAACAACAGTGAAAGATTTTTGAGTGACTGGTATAAATATATCCAACAATTCTCCAAACCACTTGTTCTGATATAAAAAATATGTTAAGCAATAATGCAGACTCTCTTGCAATATTATTTATCTGGCACACAAACTTGGGCTGACAGCACTTTCTGATTGAGATTCATATTTGTCCTTTCCAGCCATGTCCCCCGGCCACTCAGTTCCTCAAGTCATGTAGATTTCACAGATTCACACCACTGACTTCCTGTCATTCTGGAAAGGTGCAGTGTGGTGTGGTATCAGTCTAGTGGCTAAAGCTCTTAACAAAGCTGGTGAACCTGTGAAGTGAAGTGTTACAGAGAGGCCTCCACTGTGCCCTTGAGCAAAGCACTTAACTGCACTCTTCTCCTGTGGGTCCGTCTATGAAATTAGTGTTCTGTACGTCAGTTTGAATGAAAACCATCTGCTAAGTAATGAGCACCAGAGGTTATTTGCATTGTTATAATCCTGCATACATGCATTTTTATGTCATTCCTAAGCCAGTGTATGCAGCTTTTGGGGGAGCCAAAGTTTGACAGACCATGACGCCTGAATTTAAATGGGTTTGAAAAGGAATAAAACCCAGAGTGATGCTCTGGAGGATAAAGGAAAGATCAAGCCGCAACAGAAACAAGCTCCTCGTCTGACGTTTAGATGCGGGATTTTGCGGTACCTGCTGCGATTGAGAAGTCACCTGCGACGGCCACGTGTATGCAGCCGTTCGAGGGAACCGAGACTGGAAACGAGCAACGTTCACCTCTGCCCTTCCTGACACTCAAAAAAATTCCCACAGCAAGAGATCCCATTTACAAAACACAAAGTGCGATCAGACAAAAAGTGACATGAGGTGCTTGTTTGGAGAAGGCAGTCTGTACTAGTGTATCAACTCTAAAGTTTCTAAACTTTTTTAACAATCAGAGAGTCTGTTGTTTTCCCCTATTAACCCCATTTTTATCAAAATACCAACGCTATGTCACGACCATTTCATACATATTTTACGAGGTGCCTAATTCCGTTTGAATTCATACGACGTCACTCGTACGAATTTATAAGATTTGTCTAAACCCCAATGATGGGTAGGTTTAGGGGCGGGGTTAGGGGTAGGTCATTCATACGAATTCATACGAATTTGGCAACTCATAAAATACATATGATTTAGCAAAAAACATGAATTCTTACGAGTGAGGTCGAAACGAATTTGTACGAATTAGCCACCTCTTAAAATACGTATGAAATTGCTGTGAGATCGGGTTGCAAAATACTTGATCTGATTTTGTTGGTCACATCAAATTCTGAAATATTTAAATATTTTGTAGTGGTCGTCAACACAGTGTAAAAGATTTAATAGGAGTAAGTACACTAAACGGTTATCACTTTTTTTTTTTACACAGTATTTCAGCCCAAACATGCATTTTTTTATCACAAACATCCTTCTATATTAGTTTAAGAGATAATAAATGTGCAGAGAGTATTTAAATAAAGTTACCATGATTTTTTTTTCCTTCTGTCGATGTAAATTAGGCTAATTACAGATTGTGCCATATTAACAGGGCTATTTGCATGCCGCGATTAACATTGCGCTAATAACCATTTACTGTATTCTTTGATTTGCATAAATCCTTTGTGGAATCTGGCGCTTAACACATAACTAGACTGCATGCAAATAAAATGTGCAAAAGTACTGAAAAAAGGTATTGACCAATTAGTGTACCCATCATGACATTCATACTTGGACATTCATAAAAACATTTACCAAAATTCTTACCAAAAACACATACTGACTTTTACTTATTTTGCTCCAGAACTGCAAGATAACAGAAACGCCGGACCAAGATCTGACAGACTTCACTAAGTGCTTGGCCATTATGGTGGAGGAGATCAAAGCACAGAAATTGCAGGTTGGACTCTATCTCTCCTCAGCTTCATCTCTCTGTGTCTGTCTGGATGTTTCTCTCTTATGCTCCAGAACCACTCCTCAACTTCTTCACCCCATTTTCACCTCGGATTAACGTCCATCTCAGGTGATCAGACTATAAGTGATCATTGTTTTGTGATTGCATTACTAAAACCACATTCGGTGGTAGTCAGAAACGCATGTGACTACTTTGCATTTGTAGCATAAAAACTAATCTTCTCCTGATGGAACACGGCTCACCTGCCTGCCAATTGTGACTAAATTGTGCTAAAAAAACAAAACAAAAAAAACAACAACAGTAAACTTTGTTGGTTACATGTGGCTTTAGAAGAAAATAACATATGAAATGGGGGGGGAAAAAATCCATATCCGGTTTAGTTACCCTTGTGAAAAAGAAGTACACTTTAGCATACTTTTTAAAAAAGAGTACCTATTACGAAAAGAGTATACTTTAAAAGCATATACTGTACTTATGTGTGAACAGAATGTATTGATTTAGGACACTTAGGGTGCATCCACGCTTGTCATGTTTGGTTGATTAAAACAAACCCTGGTGCGATTGCTCGGTAAGTGCGGTTCATTTGAACATATGTGAACGCTGCCATCCGAACCCTGGTGCACACCAAACAAGCGGACGAGACCGCTGAAAAGATGGGTCTCGTCCACTTCCAAACGAACTCTGGTGCGGTTCGAATGATATATGAACGCAACACGGACTAAAAACATGTAACCGAACCAAAAACAGGAAGACGAGACCCTAAAAAGGACAGAATCTTCCTCGTGCATGTCGGTTTTTCTTGTCATATTCGCAAGTTTGCCCGTGACAGGCATCAGACACGCGTCTCCACGCAGCAGATTGTTTGTGTGTGTGACGGATGGATTCCCGCCGGTGTTTTGACTCCTTTACACATTTTATAAGCTCTTCACGAGTTCCCAGCTGGCCAAAATACCATCATATGCAGGCTACGCACCGCTACACACACACGAGGAGCGCATTTACCTCAGCAAACAGCAGTTAAGTTCCGCCTCAAAATAGGCAATACGTCATAAAATCCGACCAATCTCATTGTGAAGGTATCCCTATGCCTTAAGGTTCGGTATATTTTGGTTCGGTGATAAAATTGCCAATCTGAACGCTAATCGGACCAGGACTACATTTTTTTTTCTTCTTCTTTGGTCCGGACCGAATGAACCAAACGAACCGAACTACAAGTGTGAATGCACCCTTAATTGCATGTTAATTGCAACTAAATGAATTTGAATGAAATTCAATTATCATTTGCAATAATTGCAAATGTTTTAGTTTAAATTTATATTAAATGCAATTAGATAAACTTTAAAGGTGCCATCGAATTGAAAATTGAATTTTCCTCGGCATAGTTGAATAACAAGAGTTCAGTACATGGAAATGACATACAGTGAGTCTCAAACTCCATTGTTTCCTCCTTCTTATATAAATCTCATTTGTTTGAAAGACCTCCGAAGAACAGGCGAATCTCAACATAACACTGACTGTTACGTAACAGTCGGGGTGTACACCCCAATATTTGCATATGCCAGCCCATGATCCAGGCATTACAAAAGGGCAGCCAGTATTAACGTCTGGATCTGTGCACAGCTGAATCATCAGACTAGGTAAGCAAGCAAGGACAACAGAGAAAAATGGCAGATGGAGCAATAATAACTGACATGATCATTGATATTATGATAGTTTTAATGATATTTGTAAATTGTCTTTCTAAACGTTTTGTTAGCATGTTGCTAATGTACTGTTAAATGTGGTTAAAGTTACCGTTGTTTCTTACTGTATTCACGGAGACAAGAGCATCGCTATTTTCACACTTGCAGTCTGTATAATGCATAAACACAACTTAAGCATGCATGACGAACACTTTGTAAAGATCCATTTTGAGGGTTATATTAACTGTGTGAACTTTGTTTATGCAGTGATAGAGTCGAGAGCTCGGGAGGGGGCGGAGAGCGCGCGATTTTGCCATTTTTACATCTTGTAAAAAAAAGCGTTCGATGGCACCTTTAAAGTTCTTAAGTAGGGCTTAAAGGGTTAGTTCATCCAAAAATGAAAATTTTGTCATTAGTTACTCACCCTCATGTTCCAAACCCATAAGACTTTCATTCATCTTTGGAACACAAATGAAGATCTTTTTAATGAAATCTGAGAGTGCTTTCTATCCCTCCATAGACTGCCTTCACAACTAGAACTTTGATGCTTCAGAAAATTCATAAAGAGAATTGAGTGGTTTAGTCCAAATTTTCTAAAGAGACTCGATCACTTTATATGATGAACAGATTTAATTTAGGCTTTTACTCTCATATAAACCTTTATCAGCGAACATAAACAGATGCTCAACCGAACTTGAATGTCACAAGAACAAACGGAAGCTCAAACGTGCACATTTTTTGCTTCCGGAAGAGGTTTGTTGAGCTTTTGTGTATGTTCGCTGACCACCCACTCAATTAGTTTTTAGTCGAAACTTGATTCGTTTTACGATCTCTTTATGAATTTTTTGAAGCGTCAAAGTTCTAGTTGTGAAGGCAGTCTATGGAGAGACAGAATGCTGTCAGATTTCATCAAAAAGATCTTCATTTGTGTTCCGGAGATGAACGAAAGTCTTACGGGTTTGGAAAGACATGAGGGTGAGTACTTAACTCCCTCGGGTCACCGCATTTTTTTTCTAACCAGTGTGAAAGACTCAAAATACTCCGTCAATGTTGCACATACAATTAAGCGCTATACACCATTTTAATCTGTGGAATATCTTCTTTTATTTGTGTACACTCAGAGTAAAAACAAAACATTGTGCTTTTTGCAAAATAAAGAAAACTAACATGATGTGTGATCTCTCATCTCCCTCTGAACGAAGTCCAATCTGATAGTTCTCAGAAAATGAACTGTAACTTTGTGAATACTAATCACAAAAAAATTAGACTTATGTCTAAAAAAACATTGAAATGTCAGGTTTTAAATCGTGTAAGTCAAATCGAAAACAAAAATTCTGTGTTTATGTAATCTGTATGAAAAGAGAGCCATGTCAGAAGTCCGTGATTCAGCTCATTATCCGCTAATGCGGCCACGCCCACGGAGGGAGCGCTATTCAGAGGCAAATACTGAGGCAATGCATGCATTTGTGGACTAAAGGTGGACAGAGCGCCCTCCGGCTGCAAGTATGAATTGAAAACAGTATCCAGCGTTCATAGCGATGACAATAAATATTGAATAAATATTACTCCTCTGTATAGAAAATTGACATAAACATATGAGAATCCATCAATATTTCTCCAAATGTGCATGCTTTTAAGCTAAAAGCCTATATGAAATGCCATAGAGGTAACATAACTGTTCAGACACTTTGCATCACAGAAATGCATTATATTTTAAAGAATAGAATACCATTATTTTAAATTGTAATAATATTTCACAGTATTGCTGTTTTTTCTGTATGTTTGATTTACACCATGATGAGCTTTAAACATGATCACAGTGGGTTTTTTCCACAACCTACCTGACTGAGAGCTCATTATTTATGCAGGTCATTAGAGCTCTTTATGCAATTCTTTTGTCTTCTCAGGTGAGAATCACCCATTATTCATGATGATTCACGCCTCCACGCATACTGTGTTTCTTGACCAAAGATGTTTTAGAAAATTTAAATCTCTCTATTGTTTTAAATGAACAAGCAGGCAGCATACTTTTTACCTCATTTTGAAGCAAAAACTCTCGTCTACAACCTCCAATACCCAGAAGTCTTGTGAACACAGATTTCATATATATTTTTTGGCTTTGTTTCAGTGACTTAAGTTTTTTGTTTTTTCAATAACCACGCATAAACGTTATTCCTTCAAAAACACAAACATGTGCATACATGTTCCTCACATATTATTGCAGCCTAGTTTGTGCTGAATACAGTGTAATGACACTTTTTCCATTAATATGTTTATGAACAACTGAAAAAAGCACAAATGTCAGGGCATGTCAAAACTTCTCCAGGGCCCCAAAAATCCTTAGACCCCTGAGGGTTAATGACAAAATTTTCACTTTTATGAATATTTTAATTTCATTCTAACCCTTTAAAAAGGGACAGTTCACCCAAAAATGAAAATTCTGTCATCATTTACTCACTCTCAAGTTGTTCCAAACCCATATGATTTTCTTTCTTCTGCTGAACACAAAGGAATATATTTTGAAGAATATGGGTAGCCAAACAGTTGATGGGCCCCACTGACTTCCATAGTATGGAAAAAAATACTATGGAAGTAAATGATGACAGAATACTCATTTTTGGATGAACTATCCCTTTAAGCCCTACTTAAGCACTAGTTGTTCTAATTGCATTTAATATAAATTTAAACTAAAACATTTGCAATTATTGTAAATGATAATTGAATTTCTTTCAATTGCAATTAACGTGCAATTAAGTGTCCTAAATCATTACATTCCGTTTCTTTTTTCTGCTGAACACAAAAAAAAGATATTTTGAAGAAAGAAATTCATACAGGTTTGGAACAACTTAAGGTTGAGTAAATGATGACAGAATTTACATTTTTGGGTGAACTATCCCTTTAAGTACATCTTTATGTGTAATTTCATATAAATTTCTTCCAACCCAAATTTTTGTCTTATCCTGAAACACTACGGTACGCCCATAATAAGTGTTTATATTTGGACTATGTGATAGACATAAACAGAGAGAAGTAGCTTCAGCTACAATGTTATTCTGCAAGATGCAGTTTTGTTTATTAACCGCTAGAGCACCAAAAGTTACATAGTGTACCTTTACCAAAGTGCATGCTATGCAACATAGTCATGGAAGTGTACTCACTTTCATTAATATTATCTGCAAGTACAGTTTTTTAAAAATAAACTTTTAAGATTTCAAATACACTGTGAGTGCAAATTCAATGCAATTCTTTTTCACAAGGGTTGTACAGATGCTTAGAAAAACTTTTCAATTAGCTTTTCAAAACAAAATAGAGACTGACATAGTGAATGATTTCATCTTATTCAAAATTCCAATCTCAAGTGGTCACAGAAAACATTTGAACTGCTACCAGGTATAAACTGGACCTTTTGTGGTTCCAAATCAAAGTGTGTTGCGCTGCCAAGCTGGGGTGCAGGAATATGTGTAAAACACAAACTCTAAGTACTGACATGAGTACATTACAATGGAAAGAAAAGTGGAAACTCAAGTTCATTGTGAAAACTGAGTAGGAAGGATTGTGGTTTGCATTTTCACTTCTTTTTTTTTTTTTTTTTTATCTGTCAAACATAAAAGGTGAGCTCACACCTCAGCTTCAGTGTGAATTCACATCCTCCAGGAGCTGTCAGAGAGGTTTTGTATGGATATTGTGTGTGTGTCTGTCTGCTCCTCCTCTAAACCCCAGTCTGAGCTCCAGGCTTGTCAGGCTGTCTGTTGGTCCTCACAGAGATGCCCATCACCGTCACAGACACTCCAGAGTTTTACCAATATATGAGCCTCAAGCTCAATCTACATGCATACTATGGCCTTCTTGCTTCTTCCTATTGTGTTTATATTCACCTCTGTATCTCATCGCTACCTTTTGTGCCTTCAAGCTCTCAGAAAAGACACGCAACACTTCTAGAAGTGAATAAGCTTAGCTCTGAGCGTCAATGAAGTAACGAGTGAGGTAATTTGATTCTCTGTCAGTCTTTCAATGTCTAAAACTTGACTATAGCTCGAAATATTTATTTATCTGCTTGTTTGAAAGTGTTGACCCAAATCTGGTGGTCTCAGCCCACCAACATTAATGTGCCGTTTGATGCATGTTGCACACCTAAAACGCCAAGACCAAGCTGTGGTTGGTTGTTTTACAAGTTTATCCTGTCTAATTGAGCAGTTCTTGGTCTGAATAAGTTGCAAAGTGGACCAGACATTATGCCATTATTACAAAAATGGCTTTGTGAGACCTTTCTTCTGGGTGTCTCTGATTTATGCTTGGTTATAACTCAAAAGTTTGCGCTGTCAGATTAGACTTTGCAGGTAGTGTGAAGACATACTTTGACCTCAGACTCCAAGTACAAGTTGCAAACATATCATCATTTCTGCTTGGCTTTTTAAAAAAGTTTTGCAATCAGTCCACATAATTACAGAGGCACTGTAACATGAACAATTTATGTGTCAGATGTCTCATAAGTCCCGCTATTTAAACGAGCCAGTGGGGGCTGGCAGTGAAGTGTTGATTACCCTCTGTGCATTTTAAAGAGTTTTTGTCATGTAGAGTTGTTGGATCTTACAGGGTGATGGGTACATTGCAGCAGACAAATGGTCCCGGGAGCAAATATCAAAGATATTCTGCCAAGTCAACGTTTTCCAGTCCGCACTGTTCCCTCGGAATACTTTCCATAATGTATGACTCTGTTGTTTAGTGAAGACGCACATCATTTTTGGCTGCGGTGGGAAGGAAAAAGCTACGGTGCAAATTTGCAACAGCACTTTCAGAACATTTATCCTCGACTTGCAGAATCTACGTCGCACAAACACTCATTCGCTTGTACGTTCGTTCATTCATTTGTTTATTCATTCGTTCACTAGTTGGTGCAGCAGCACTTTTAAAACATATATTCTGGAGTTGCATAAATAACCTTCACCCATTGCTTTGTCCATTCATTCATTCGTTTGTTTGTTTGTTTGTCCATTTGTTAGTGCAACAGCACTTTTAAAACATTTTTTTGGGGGTGGTTTAAAAACATTATCCACTGCTTTTCTCCCACATTTGCTGATTTGTTTGTTCATTCATTCGTTTGTTCATTTATTTTTTGATTTGTTCAATCATTTTGTTGATTCATTTATTAATTTGCTGATTCATTTATTAATTTGCTGATTCATTCATTTGTTTGTTCATTCATTTGTTGATTCGCTCATTAATTAGTTGATTCATTTATTAATTTAATGATTTATTCATTAATTTGCTGATTCATTCGTTTGTTGATTCATTAATTTGTTGATTTGCTCATTAATTTGATTCATTAATTAATTTGTTGATTCATTTGTTTGTTTGTTGATTTGTTCATTAATTTGTTGATTCATTTATTAATTTAATGATTTATTCATTAATTTGTTGATTCATTTATTAATTTGTTGATTCATTTATTAATTTGTTGATTCATTCATTAATTTGTTGATTTATTCATTAATTAGTTGATTCATTTATTAATTTAATGATTTATTCATTAATTTGTTGATTCATTAGTTTATTTTTCTTTGTTCATTTGTTTTAGAACTTTTGTTCTGAAGTTGCAGAATATAATTTTTTTTGCTCCCATCAATCCCTCTTTTTTTGCGCTCATTCATCTGGTCATTCATTCATTTGTTCATTTGTTTGTGCAACAGAAATGTAAAAATATTTATCCTTGAGTTTCATAAAAATCTTAATCCACTACTTTTCTCCCACATTTGCTGATTTGTTTGTCCATCTGTCCATTCATTCATTAATTCATTCATTCATTCATTCATTCATCCATTCATTCATTCATTGTTTGTTTGTTTGTGCACTTAGCACTTTTATAACATTTCTTCTGAAGTTCATTAAAATTTCATAAAAACATTAATATCCATTGCTTACACACTCACTAATTAATTAATTTGTTTGTTTGTTTGATCATTTGTTTGTGCAACAGCACTTTAAGAAAATTTATTCTGGAGTTACATAAATCATAATCCACTGCTTTGCTCCTACAATCGCTGATTTGTCTTGTCGATCGTTCATTCGTTTGTTCGATCATTTGTTCGTTCATTTATTGGAGCAATAGCACTTTTAAAACATTTATTCTGGAGTTGCATAAAGAATCAATATCTACTGCTTACACACTCACACATTCATTCATTTGTTTGTTTGTTGTTTGTTTGTTCATTTGTTTGTGCAACAGCACTTTATGAACATCACTCAGAATCACTCATTCATCTGTTAATTTATTTGTTTGTTTACTCATCTATTTGCAGATAGACACCATCGTAACCCTGGGTGGTCTTGGAGGCCGCTTCGACCAGATCATGGCCACAATAGAGACCTTGTTTCATGCCCAGAAGATGACGGATTTGCCTGTGGTGATTATACAAGACTGTTCTCTGGCCTTCCTTCTCCAAGAGGTAAACACTTCTCTCTCTCATTAGCATGTGCTAATCAGTGTTTGCACTTGTGTGCTTTTGACATCCTGATTGCGGCAATTAATGATCAGTCGTGATATTAAGCAATTAACAACTGCAGAGACACTTTGCTGCCTCTTCTCCGTTGTTTCCTGTTTGTGCACTTTTAAAAGGTCACAGCTCTGAATAACTTCTAAAAATACGAAAGATATCGCCAAATGCATTGTCAACATTTTCATACAACAGTACTATACCCAAATATAGCAAATAAAAGCATGTGAGAGATGCATGTGTGTACTTTATGATATTTTAGAGATGGTAATACAAAGACCAGCTCATATTTGCACATTAACAAAGCCCTTGTTTTTAAGTTTGCAAGATACTGTAATCTTGTTCGACTAATAAGAAAACCTTAAAGAATTGCTCTGGCTGCATTACTTTACATTCTGTATCACATTTAATCAAGCTCTGAGGCTCATAGAGAATATAAGATATTGAGATGACTGTCAAAATCTTAATCTGTCTGCTGTTGTAATGGGCCAGAAATTTAAATGAATGCATCTCAGTCTATATAAAAATGTCCTTGAATGTTTCAGTCCCCCATAAAGCAGACTTATAAAACATGAATTCAGTTCTGTGCTGCACTCATTTGCTGCTATTCTTGGCTTTTCAGAGACAGATCAGAATTAGTTTTGAATAGTCAAACTTTGAAGTTTGCACGACGCATTTCAAGATTAAAATAAAACATCTGCATTTATATATAGCATCTAACTTGTTAAATAGGTGGTAATTATGACTTCGTTCTCAGAACATCCAAGCAATTTTCGAGAGTATCTGCAGTTTTGGAAACTTTTACTTTCAAATAAGTCTGTGCATATATAGACTACAACACACCACTTCAAATGTGATAATTGAAATTATCACAATATTGAACAAGACTTGTTGTTTGTAAGCGAGAGCTGAGAACCACATTGCAAATGGTAGGTTGTCAGTGCCTCTGCAGGTGAGAAATTTGATTTCTCTCTGCTGGTCTGCAGTGGAGGATCATATCTGTGCATTTGAAGTCTTTCTTGGCATTCTAATTAGATAGTATTACACTAATAAAGACATTTCAATTTTTTTTTTATTTTTTTTTTTTATTACTCAATATTTAAGTGAGTGATTTATATATTAACTTAAAGAATTAGTTCACTTCTGAATGAAAATTTACTTACCCCCATGTCATCCAAGATGTTCATGTATTTTTTCGTCAGTCAAAAAGAAATTAAGGTTTTGTTTTTTTTTAAGATTCTTCTACATATAGTGGACTTCAGTGGGGTTCACCAGGTTGAAGGTCCAAATTGCAGTTTCAGTGCAGCTTCAAAGGGCTCTAGGCGATCCCAGATGAGGATTAAGGGTCTTATCTAGCAAAATGATTTGTCATTTAAAAAAAAAAAAAAGTACTTAATCTAATTTTCTCCTCCAACTTCAAAATCTTCCAATATCGTTGTTTTACCTTTTTTTTTTGTAAAGGGCATTTAGCTTAATCTTTGCACGATCGCTTTGTAAATACTGGATCAGTACTTCCGCCTACGTCACGCATGATCTTTGTAACGTGATTACATCATGCATGGGGATCGCAGAGCAGTGCACGACAAGCATTTGTGGTTAAAAAGTATATACATTTTATTTTATTTTTTTAGAAAATGACCAATCGATTCGCTAGATAAGACCCTTATTCCTCAAATAGGATCGCATAGAGCACTTTAAAGCTGCATTGAAACTGCAATTTGGACCTTCAACCTGTTGTACCCCACTGAAGTCCACTATATGGAGAAAAATCCTATAATGTTTTCCGCAAAATCTTAATTTCTTTTTGACTGAAGAAAGAAAGACATGAACATCTTGGATGACATGGGGGTGAGTAAATTATCAGGAAATTTTAAGTCAGAAGTGAACTAACCCTTTAATACAAAATATAGCTCACTCAAATACTGAGAGAAATAGTCTATTTGTTATTGGTATTTTTTTCATTTTGAATTAAATAAAATAAATCGGCATTTCTCTCAACTCATCCACCATTTAGGGCGGCTCTCAAACAGTTTTTATACAGAGACTCACCCACATTCTGTCACCTTCTCCTGCTCTTTTTCTCACACTTGCAGGGCAAGCAGCACCGGCTGAATGTGAACACCGGCTTGGAGGGGAAATGGTGTAGTCTGGTTCCTGTGGGCTGCCCTTGTCTTACCACCACTTCTGGGCTTAAATGGAACTTGGGTGAGTTGCACGCCTGTAGGCCACATGTCTGTCCACCCCTTCGCACACCAAAACACAGACATCCCTGAGGACCGTGTCTCAGCCTGTACCATCCTCTGTGCTCCATTTACATGGCCCTGTCCTAGATAGGAGACATTTATTAACCCTGACAGCTCAAATCTCCAGCAAACTCCCACTGATGTTACAGTTGATGCAGTTTGTCATGCCTAGATTTTGAAAGAGCTCACATTGTATTTTATCTTCTCAATGGCATTTGCTTTTGAATTGTTCATTTTGTTTCATAAATATGCTATTTCCTCCAGGGTTGGCCCATTGAGAGGAAGGCTCTCGCTGTTTAAACAAAAGGGCAAGAAAAGGGGACATTGGTTTTGTACTGTGTACTAGACCTACTGCACTGTGCAATCCATCTTCACATTAACATTAGACAGTTTTTACTTCCCTTTTTGAATTACATAAAGGAACATGGAGGATTTTATGCTTTTCTGATATTAAATGTGAAGTTTGTAATTGCTGTATGATCAAGATCACCAAAGTCTTGCAGAAAATGTGGTTTTCAAGCATTTTTAATATACACTACTTCCATCTGCCATCATTTAGAACAGATATTCTCAACTCTGGTTCACTTTTCTGCAGAGTTTAGCTCAAATCCTAATCAAACACACCTGAACAATCTAATCAAGGGCTGTGTCCAAAATCGCCTCCTATGCACTTAAATAGGGCACTGTTTGAAAGAACATCCATTTGTAGTGGTGTCTGAAACTAGAGATGCACCAATACTAAATTTCTTTGCCGATTATTCAGAATGATATCTACCGATAGTTTGGTTTTTCTTAAGGGGAAAAAAAAATCTCTCCCAAATAATGTTGCAAACTACAATATTAGAGGTTACAGTTAACAACAGAGGTATTATATTCAGCTGCTGTTTATTTTCAGATATAATAATTACACTCAAATAAAAACTGAAATGTATACAACTTAGTATCACATAAGGAAGTTTCCATAAGCACTTGTCTTCATGGCAAATTTGCACAAACGTATAATTAACAGTAAATAAGCTCCTCTCTAGTGTTTTTTTTTTATATGTAGATAGCTAAGGAACTGTCAACATTGGAAAACATTCCTGAGGTAAAAGTGACATGATGTGACATATTGTTCACAAGCTGTTTTATTGACGTCTTTACGCGGTTGAAACACAAATAGATTACATGAGACATGATACATTCTGGTAAGTTGTACAATATATTTATTTTTCTTTTTTTTTCTTTTCTTTTTTAAATTAAACATTTGAAAAATATACAAAACAAGGTGTCATCACTGGGTGAAGGAACAGTTATAATAATGGCAAAGTATACAGAAAGATTGAAAAAAAGAAAAGATAAATAAATAAATAAAAAATAAAAAATAAATTAATAGATAGGAATAGCATTAAGACATGTTTTCCTCCTTAAAGGTGCCCTAGAATTAAAAATTGAATTTATCTTGGCATAGTTGAATAACAAGAGATCAGTACATGGAAATGACATGCAGTGAGTCTCAAACACCATTGTTTCCTCCTACGTTACGTAACAGTCGGGGTGTACGCCCCCAATATTTGCATATGCCAGCTCATGTTCAATGGCATTACACAAGGGCAGCCATTAACGTCTGGATGTGCACAGCTGAATCATCAGACTAGGTAAGCAAGCAAGCAAGGAAAACAGCGAAAAATGGCAGATGGAGCAATAATAACTGACATGATCCATGATTACATGATAGTTTTAGTGATATTTGTAAATTGTCTTTCTAAATGTTTCGTTAGCATGTTGTTAATGTACTGTTAAATGTGGTTAAAGTTACCATCGTTTCTTACTGTATTCACGGAGACAAGACTGTCGTTATTTTCATTATTAAACACTTGCAGTCTGTATAATTCATAAGCACAACTTCATTCTTTATAAATCTCTCCAACAGTGTAGCATTAGCCGTTAGCCACGGATTACAGCCTCAAATTCATTCAGAATCAAATGTAAACATCAAAATAAATACAATACTCACATAATCCGACGCATGCATGCAGTATGAATGACGAACACTTTGTAAAGATCCATTTTGAGGGTTATATTAGCTGTGTAAACTTTGTTTAGGCACTGTTTAAGGCAAGCGCGAGCTCCGTGGGCGGAGAGCACGAGCAATTAAAGGGCCAGCAGCCCTGAATCGGCGCATTTCTAATTATGCCCCAAAATAGGCAGTTTAAAAAATTAATTAAAAAAAATCTATGGGGTATTTTGAGCTGAAACTTCACAGACACATTCAGGGGACACCTTAGACTTATATTACATCTTGTAAAAAACACATTTGATGGCACCTTTTAAAGTAGTCCAAAAAAGGGTTCCAGACTCTAAAAAATAGTTTATGTTTCTGTCCCATTATAAACCTGATCTTTTCCATTTTAAGTGCATGTAGCAAATAAAAAACCCATTGGCGTTAAGTAGGTGGAACTGCAGACTTCCAATTCATGAGAATCAATCGTCTGGCCAATAAAGTTGCAAAGGCTACACTATCAGCCTGCAGATTAGTTACTTTGATGGTGTCTGGTACAACCCCAAACACTGCCATTAGAGGGTTAGGGTCTATTGGTAAAGAGAGAACAATTGAAAAACACCTTAACACTCTCTCCCAGAAGTCAAACAGTTTAGGGCATGACCAAAAGGAGTGCAGTAGGGTGGCTGGTTCACTTGAACATCGAAGGCATGTTGGATCAAGATCAGGGAATATTTTATTAAGTTTAGTTCTGGACCAGTGAGTTCTATGCACTACCTTAAATTGAATCAGAGTGTGCCTAGCATTAATTGATGATGAATGTATTCGGTCAAGAATCATGTTCCAATCATGATCCTCAAATACTAGGTTTAGTTCCTCTTCCCGGAGCTTCCTCAATGGACCGGTTGAGGGGGAATGTTTTGTGTTAATTATCGTATAGATCTTAGAAATTGCCCCTTTCGTGGATTTGTATTGCACTAATATGTCTTCAAGAATATTTTGCGACATGCGCAAGGGGAACTGCTTATGAATAAAGCTACGTATCTGAAAATACCTAAATAAGTGAGAAGAGGGTAAATTAAATTTCTCTTGAAGTTGAGTAAAGGAAGCAAAAGTGTTGTTTATATATAACTGACCAATTGTAATTAAACCATGGTCTCTCCAAATATTAAAGGCCCCATCCAGTGAAGAAGGTGGAAAAGATATATTGCAGAGAATGGGAACAGTGAGACTAGGGTCTTTAAGGCCTAATGATAGTCGGAACTGAGACCAAATTCTCAGTGAATGTTTAACAACAGGATTTTTAACTACAGTAGTATGTTTGGAGGGGATGGATGTACCCAAAATTGATGTTAAAGTTGCTGGGTAGCAAGGGAAGGCTTCCAGTTGTACCCACTGAAATTTCTGAAAAAGTCATGTTGAATCCAAAATGGCATATTTCTTATGTTAGCTGACCAGTAATATGTTTGAAAATTTGGCAAAGCCAGGCCCCCCAGGCATTTTGGTTTCATAAGATGTTTTTGACTAATCCGTTTAGACTTATTATTCCATATAAAAGACAAGATATTACACTGCAGAGCCATAAAGAAGGATTTAGGAATAAAAATCAAAAGGCACTGGAAATACAAAAATTTAGGGAGAACACTCATCTTAATAGCATTCACCCTTCCTATGAGAGAGAGAGGAAGACAATTCGAGGACAGGAACAGAGATTTGACATAGTTGTGGAGAGGGCTAAAATTGGCTTTAAACAAATCTGAATGCTTGCGTGTGACCAGGACTCCCAGGTATTTAAAACGATTTCTAACAACTTTAAAAGGAAAGTCTGTGTATGGAATCTGAAGAGACACATCATTCAATGGGAACAGCTCACTTTCAGAAAAATTTAACTTATATCCTGAAAAACTACTAAAAGATTCTAAAAAAGAGAGAGTATGAGGAATTGAGGTGAGAGGGTTAGATAGAAATAAAAGTTGTACAATATATTTCAACATACCTTTGATGTTCATTCATGTTTTTCGAGATATAACTTGTATTGAAGAGGAAAAAAAGACTCACTCTCCGAGCTGCCCCCTGAACTGAGGCATTACAGCGATCTGACACGTCACATTTAAGAGCGCCAAAACGCCATTTGTTGTTTAAATTTCATGATAAAATGGGCAGAATTTGAAAACTGAAACTTTAATTCTTATCAGAAGTAATAAAGCACAAATCTTTTTGCGATTATTGGATGAAAGGTGCTACAAATAATATTTGATGTAGGAAAAAAAACGCAGACCTGGCAAAAAGAGCCTGCTTTAACTGTTAATGTGTTAAAATTCAACACGAGTGATTTTCTTCACACACAGTAAGTATGAGTTGCAGTCTGAACACGTCTTTCCGCACCCTTTTGATTGACAGGATATAATCAGCAGTTTTTAAAGGTGCCATCGAACGTTTTTTTTACAAGATATAGTCTAAGGTGTCCCCTGAATGTGTCTGTGAAGTTTCAGCTCAAAATACCCCATAGATTTTTTTAAATTAATTTTTTAACTGCCTATTTTGGGGCATCATTAACTATGCAACGATTCAGGGCTGCTGGCCCTTTAAATGCTCACACTCCCCGCCCACGGACCTCGCGCTTGCCTTGAACAGCATAAACAAAATTTACACAGCTAATATAACCCTCAAAATGGATCTTTACAAAGTGTTCGTCATGCAGCATGTCTAATCGCGTAAGTACAGTGTTTATTTGGATGTTTACATTTGATTCTGAATGAGTTTGAGGCTATGCTCTGTGGCTAACGGCTAATGCTACACTGTTGGAGAGATTGTGTTTATGAATTATACAGACTGCAAGTGTTTAAAAATGAAAATAGTGACGGCTCTTGTCTCCGTGAATACAGTAAGAAACGATGGTAACTTTAACCTCATTTAACAGTACATTAGCAACATGTTAACGAAACATTTAGAAAGACAATTTACAAATATCACTAAAAATATCATGATATCATGGATCATGTCAGTTATTATTGCTCCATCTGCCATTTTTCGCCGTTGTCCTTGCTTGCTTACCTAGTCTGTTGATTCAGCTGTGCACATCCAGACGTTAATACTGGCTGCCCTTGTGTAATGCCTTTGAACATGGGCTGGCATATGCAAATATTGGGGGCGTACACCCCGACTGTTACGTAACAGTCAGTGTTATGTTGAGATTTGCCTGTTCGTCGGAGGTCTTTTAAACAAATGAGATTTATATAAGAAGGAGGAAACAATGGAGTTTGAGACTCACTGTATGTCATTTCCATGTACTGAACTCTTGTTATTCAACTATGCCGAGGAAAATTCAATTTTTAATTCTAGGGCACCTTTAAACAATCGGCCAATGGCCGATAGTGATAATAATAGCTTTTATTGGCCGATACAATACATCGGTGCATCTCTTCCGAAACCATAGTGGACATTATCGAGTGCACTCATTTAATCCCATAATGCACCACAAAAGCACACATAACAAGAGTACAACTAATGTAGGCTGCATTTGAAAACTTAAGTAGCTGATTTCTTGCTTTGCTGCCTTATGACTCTGCAGGCAGAATTTGCGCATGAAGATAGCCTACCTCACGAAACTGATTTTGGACAGATTTCTGAGGCAGCGTAACGGTTTAATGATCTACTTTGGTGAGAACTAAACAACTATTTAATTACTACAGTAGTAATTTCTCGCTATAAATGACATCAGAAGTGGAAAATGTTGGTCAAAAACATAAATTTACACACAAACTGACCAGAAACCGCAACTTTAAGACACCATCTATCTTTTTCTAGCTCAACTATCACCGAATGGAATGCATAGGATTGTGGGATATCTAAGGCAGCAAAGGATACATCTATACTGCCTTCAAAAATCGATCAGATGAAGGTATAATCTCAGGAGACAGGAAGTGAGGCTAACATTAGATTTGCATGTGCCTTCCTACCTTGGAATGCGTTCTCCGAAGGCAGCATTTTTCAGTTTTCAGATGCAGCCATACACTCAACATTTAGAGAATACCCATAATGCACTGTGAGGTGAATTAATTCCCACGTCTCGCCAAAAGATGGCGCCCACAGCTGAATCATCTATCCATCCATTTTCCAAACCTCTGGTCCAATGTGGCTACAGCTTAATATCATTCAGGTATATTAAGGTTTATTTATAATTAAGGTATATAGATGTTAGTTAAATCTTTTCATTACTACTGGAGCTGCCAGTTTGCTAAGGGCAAGCACAAACTATGTAAAAGCGGCAGCCCATCTGGCACACTTACTCATTTTCATTCACTCCTTCAAATGGACTATATTAGTGGAGTAATAGTGAATTAGGGTATGGGGGCAATTCCAAACACAGCTAAGGCCTTCAGGATTACAAGAAAGTTACTGGTAAGTGAGTTTGATCAAGGTTGGAGCTAAACTCTGCAGGAAAGTCTACTTCGAGGGCCTGAGTTGAGAACCCCTGGTTTAGACAAACAGATGGTTTGAAGAAACTATGCACTTCACTTTTAAGGATTAACTTTACCTTTTTCTTTGAAGCTGAATCAAAACTTTGGTCATCTAAAAGCTTGTTTTTAGTCTCTGTAGTGGTTATGAAGGGTTGTAGCTCTGAGTGGGTGAAAGTGGGCCGCCTCCTACGTGCATTAAATGTTAAAGGTGTGCCAAACGATTGCTCTGACTGAAGACATTAGAGGGAATAGTAATGTAGCCCAACTGTTTGCCTTTGATCTGCTAATGCGAGCTGTCAACGAGAATAATCTCCAGCAAGGTTTCTGTGGAGGCTGGGGCTCGTTGTGAAAAAGGAAGTGCCCCTCCTCCTGTTAAATCCTGCAGAGGGCACAGGGGATGTTGTTGTGGTGGGACTGAAGTGACAGATACATGACTGAGAAATTCAGCTTTATTGTGTCAGCAGTGTGCCATTTCTGCCAAAAGTGAATTTTCCACTCAGTTGTGATGGAGCTGGACCGTAACCTTTGACCTTGACTTAAAGGTGCCATCGAACGTTTTTTTACAAGATGTAATATAAGTCTAAGGTATCCCCTGAATGTGTCTGTGAAGTTTCAGCTCAAAATACCCCATAGATTTTTTTAAATACATTTTTTAACTGCCTATTTTGGGGCATCATTAAATATGCACCGATTCATGCTGCGGCCCCTTTAAATGCTCACGCTCCCCGCCCGCGGAGCTCGCGCTTGCCTTAAACAGTGCATAAACAAACTTCACACAGCTAATATAACCCTCAAAATGGATCTTTACAAAGTGTTCGTCATGCAGCATGTCTAATTGCGTAAGTATGGTATTTATTTGGATGTTTACATTTGATTCTGAATGAGTTTGAGGCTATGCTCCGTGGCTAACGGCTAATGCTACACTGTTGGAGAGATTTATAAAGAAGTTGTGTTTATGAATTATACAGATTGCAAGTGTTTAATAATGAAAATAGCGACGGCTCTTGTCTCCATGAATACAGTAAGAAATGATGGTAACTTTAACCACATTTAACAGTACATTAGCAACATGCTAACGAAACATTTAGAAAGACAATTTACAAATATCACTAAAAATATCATGTTATCATGGATCATGTCAGTTATTATTGCTCCATCTGCCATTTTTCGCTATTGTTTCTATTCTTTCTATTCTTGCTTACCTAGTCTGATGATTCAGCTGTGCACAAATCTAGATGTTAATACTGGCTGCCCTTGTGTAATGCCTCGATCATGGGCTGGCATATGCAAATATTGGGGGCGTACACCCCGACTGTTACGTAACAGTCGGTGTTATGTTGCGATTCGCCTGTTCTTTGGAGGTCTTTTAAACAAATGAGATTTATATAAGGAGGAGGAAACAATGGAGTTTGAGACTCGCTGTAAAACCTGTAAAACACGAGTGATGATAAAACGGCTCAAAAAAGTTGTAGATGCAAGCTAAAACAGCATAGCTGCTTAAGCAAACGCGTTTTTATCTCATGTTTGCTTTTGTTAACACTATTGGTTAGGTTTAGTGTCAGTGGTACGTTATTTTCAAACATGAGAAACCTTTTAGCACCACAGTTAGGACATGTAATTTCTGAACTGCCACGATACATACAACAACTAATATTATTAATATAATATATGTTAAAGTACAGTAGTCAACATTTGAAGTGGATAAAAAAAGTTCATCAAAGTTGTCCTAAAAAGAAGGTTTTAGGACAACTTTGAAAGGTTTGAATTAGATTCACATTCATTTGTTTCATATAAAATTAAACATGGTTTTAGCGCCACCTACTGGACATTTCACTTTGAATATATCACAAAATGTGCAAGAAGTAACTTAAAGGGGCTCTATGTAAGATTTTTACTTTAATAAAGGATAAAAATACCCCGATATGTTTGCAGATATTTAGGAAACATTCTAAGTTCACCTACTTGTTTATCAGAAAAACATTGCTACAGCCAGATATTCTACTTTGAAAATTTGCGTTCCGTGTTGGAATGTCTGTCTTTGTTTTGGTCTGTGCGAAACCGTGTGCTGCCAGTTTATCCAATAGTATTTCGACATCACAGGTTGCCAGTTGGCGGAAAACACTGCATATTGTAGCCATGGAAACCAACAAACAAACTGGGTCAGAGAATCGCAGATTCTACCTGACCTAAAAAGCCTCTGAATCCATCTAAATATCTCTAATAAAATAAGATAAATCAACTCATCAGCTTACGGCGCGTAAGTCTCCTCAGCTTTCATTGTGAATTGTGCTCCCTACTGTTGCTGGCAACCCGCGTCTTTGAACGAGCGGGCCAAACAATATTTTGAATTTGGACTGCAGTACCTATTTTGAACACTGGGTGTCATTCTTACATAGAGCCCCTTTAAAACCATTTCACAAAAATGTCTCAACAGGCATGTTTTTTTCAATGAAACTGATTTGAATAAATAAATTTGCTTTTAGGTTCGATTATAGGCCATGTTATTTTTATTACTAGGTAAAATTCTATAATATGTTTCATTTATTTTTTTAATATATACATAAAATAATGCATACGTATTTGTTGAGCATTTTAAAATATATATAAAAATAATAAGTTAACAATAGTGTGCGGTAATGTGTACCAACAACTATAACAACTATGGCGACGAAAGCAGACTGCGGGTTGGCTTACGTCGACAGCGTCTGGGTCCAAAGTTGCCCTGACACACCAAACCGACGCTTGACGGCCAAGTAGCATATCCGTTCTGTGCCTGCGTAAAATGAAATGCCTTTCCATATCAGCAGGTGGGAGTAGCTGAACAGCCAATCAGAATGATCAGATGGCCGTCGAATCGGCCGACGACGACCAACTTCAGCCGACTTGGTGTGTTCCGAGCTTTAAATGAATGTCACAAACAATTATATTTTCTATATCTCATAAAGTGTTATCTATATTACTTAATAAATGAACATCACAAAGAATTATATTTATCAACTAATTTTTAAATTAGTAAAAAAAAAAAACTGTTCTACAAACAGGCAACATTTTCAAAGTGAGATTTAAAGAAGCTGCATGCCAACTGAGACGGCCTCATATACATTTTGAAAAAGAACAAGTAATGAACAGAAAAATTATATAACATGCATATTTGTCGCATCTCTTGGTGCTGTTTATTAGTCTTGTTTTGTCTCATTACACTCAGCTCTTCCCAGACTCCCTTGAGCCTTGTGCGTGATAACGAGAGAAACATATTCTGAGAGATAAACTACCAGTAATCACTTTTATAATTTCCTGAATTAGCTTGAATAATTCTGTCTTTTGGGTTTAAGAAATATCTAATACAATGGAGAAAAGTTTGTAGACGGGTCTTATTTTTTAATATTAAGAGTAAATATAATGGAAATGTATCACAGCACACAATTTCTTTTCATTTTAGCAGATTATTAGTTTTTGAAAATCCAGTTTTGGTGATTCACTCCAGATATCTTGTTTATATGCTACAGGAATGAGCTTTATTAAACAGCTTTATCAAACACTGATAGCCAGTTAATATTTGCTCTGATAACTCTTTGAGGAGAATGGTGTTATGTGGAGTTAAGTTGATGATCTAAGCAAATACTGATTGTTACACAAGCTTGTTCAGTCAGATATGACTGTTTTCTCTTTAGATTGAACTCTGGAATGTAATAAAAAAAATTATGTAATAAATATATACTGCTGCATTTATACTGGTAATACTGGTAATTATATTTGTGATATACAGTACAGTCCAAAAGTTTGGAACCACTAAGATTTTTAATGTTTTTAAAAGAAGTTTTGTCTGCTCACCAAGGCTACATTTATTTAATTAAAAATACAGTAAAAAACAGTGATATTGTGAAATATTATTACAATTTAAAATAACTGTTTTCTATTTGAATATATTTCACAAAGTAATTTATTCCTGTGATGCAAAGCTGAATTTTCAGCATCATTACTCCAGTCTTCAGTGTCACATGATCCTTCAGAAATCATTCTAATATGCTGATCTGCTGCTCAAGAAACATTTAATGTGTACAATTGTACAAAATATTTGTGTACAATATTTTTTTTTCAGGATTATTTGATGAATAGAAAGTTCAAAAGAACAGTGTTTATCTGAAATCTAATCTTTTGTAACATTATAAATGTCTTTACTGCCACTTTTGATTGATTTAATGCATCCTTGCTGAATAAAAGTATTCATTTCTTTAATTTCTTTTCAAAAAAATAAAAATAAAAATTCTTACTGACCCCAAACTTTTGAACAGTAGTGTATAATGCTACAGAAGCTTTGTATTTCAGATAAATGCTGTTCTTTTGAACTTTCTATTCACTTTCTATTTCTATTTAACTGTTTTCAAAATTGAAAATAATCATAAATGTTTATTGAGCAGCAAATCAGCATATTAGAATGATTTCTGAAGGATCATGTGACACTGAAGACTGGAGTAACGATGCTGAAAATTCAGCTTTGCATCACAGGAATAAATTACTTTGTCAAATATATTTAAATAGTACACAGTTATTTTAAATTGTAATAATATTTCACAATATTACTGTTTTTTACTGTATTTTTAATTACATAAATGTAGCCTTGGTGAGCAGACGAAACTTCTTTTAAAAACATTAAAAATCTTAGTGGTTCCAAACTTTTGGACTGTACTGTATATACAGTACTGTATATCTTGGCTCATCAAGGCTGCATTTATTCAATCAAAAATACAGTAAGGACAGTAGTATTGTAAATTATTACTACATTTTAAAATAACTTTTCTATTTTAATATATTTTAAAATGTGAGTTATTTCTGTGATGACAAAGCTACATTTTCAGCATCATTGCTCCAGTCTTGACATGATCCTTAAAGGGTTAGTTCACCAAAAAATGAAAATTCTGTCATTAATTACTCACTCTAATGTCATTCCACACCTGTAAGACCTTCATTCATCTTCGGAACACAAATTAAGATATTTTTGATAAAATCCAATGGCTCAGTGAGGCCTGCATTGCCAGCAAGATCATTTCTTTGTTCAATGCCCAGAAAGGTACTAAAACATAATTTAGTTCATGTGACTACAGTGGTTTATAATATTAATATTGAACCACTGTACTCACATGAACCGATTTAAATATGTTTTTAGTACCTTTATGGATCTTGAGAGTGGAAATGTCATTGCTGGCTATATCTTAATTTGTGTTCTGAAGATTAACGAAGGTCTTACGGGTGTGGAACAGCATGAGTGTGAGAAATAAATGAAAAAAAAAAAATTAGCAACTTTATTCAACAATATCTAGTGATGGGCGATTTCAAAAAACTGCTTCATGAAGCTTCAAAGCTTTACGAATCTTTTGTTTTGAATCAGTGGTTCGGCGCGCGTATCAAACTGCCAAAGTCATGTGAACTATTGAAATTTTAAAACACTTATGATGAAGCCTCGTTTACTGAAATCACGTGATTTTGGCTCTCTGAACCACTGATTCAAAACAAAAGATTCGTAAAGCTTCATGAAGCAATGTTTTGAAATCGCCCATCACTAGATATTGTTGAATTAAGTGATTAATTTAAAAAAGTATTCTCGTCGTTTTATAACATTAAGGTTGAACTACTGTACTCACATGAACAGTTTTATATATGTTTTTAGTACCTTTCTGGGCAATGAAAAAGGAAATGATCTTGCTGGCAATGCAAGCCTCACTGAGCCATCAGATTTTATCAAAAATATCTTAATTTGTGGTCTGAAGATGAACAAAGGTCTTATGTGTGTGTAGAACGACATGAGGGTGAGTAATTAATGACAGAATTTTCATTTTTGGGTGAACTAACCCTTTAAGAAATCATTATAATATGCTGATTCAGTGGTCAAGAAACATTTCTTATTAGTGTTGAAAACAGCACAACTGCTGCTATATATTTGCATTTCTACTTAGTAAAAAACTCACATTTTAATTATTTCCAATATTTCATGGATTATTCATGACCACAAAAGTATTTACTTAAACGCTAGTGAATATTTCTATATAAGTGCTGGAGTGTGTGAGTTTAGCTTCTCACAATAGCCTGAGGCTGATGTACAGTTAAGCTCAGCGTAAGAGATTTCTGCGTGTTTTCACTGGAGTTACTCCATCCAGTGCTTTCTCCTGGGAAAAAGACCTGCCAAGACACTTAACCTTAAGCAACTTACCACCAGCAGCTAGATGACACTAAACTCTCATAAACAGCTCTCATACACACACATAAGACATGGAAGATGTGTGTAAATTGAGAGGAGATCCAGAGTATATGTTTATAAAACCTTTGGGAATATATTAATGAATGCATAATGGAAAAAATGCCAAGGTGAGGTAATCATGATGAGCTGCCAGCAAGGAGAAGCACCACAACTCATGACTTGGATCACATGTATTACAGTTATTTGAAATAACAAGCCACAAAATGTTCAGCTGCACTAAAGGCATGACTGCTGTTTTCTCTGAAAGTGTTGACCTGCTCTTACTCAAACTGAAAACTGAGAGCTTGCAATGTTATGTTTGTTGGTGAAAGTAAAATTAAGAGGCTGTTGACCTCTGATCACCAGTGCTCAGTCCATAGAAAGACAAATTTGTTAATTTTCTGCTGGTCATACCATCATAGCAAATCACGACTTGATACTTTGATGATTGATGTTTTCTTTTTTTTTTTTAATATGGAATGCATTTATTATGTTTAAATATGAATCGTAATATTTACTGCACTATATGCTATTTTGCCCTAATTGTGGAAAACTGTTTTTTTTTTTTTTCTGGCAAAAGAACTACTTAGGATTCGCCATTATTTTCTGTAGAGACTTTGTGAACTTCTTTGGTGTTTGGAAAGTTTGAGTTTGCTGTTGTACAGTTAAGACTAAGCACTATGAATTTCATATTGTTGCATGTTCTGTGAGCTTTGTGGCTAGGGAAATACCCATAAGCCCTTGTGATTTGAATAATTTGTGTTTTAGCTCAAAGCATGGTGACATGTGGGGGGGATGTGTAAATAATTGCTAATTAGAATTCATAACTGCTTTAGGTCTATTTAGTGCTTTTGATGAAGTTTGTTCTAAGTAGTTGTGTTTAGTGATTAAACCTTTATAGCGAAGAACCCTTATAGCTTTCTAAGATAGCTTTTGGTCGCTATACCACTACTCACTGGAATAAAGTAGCTTGTTACAGGAAAAACTGCAGCTGACAAAGTGTAATTTAATTAGTCTGCAACACTGTATTGCTACTGTATGCTAATCAGGCTAATGTTAGCCTATACTGCTAATGCAAAGTGATAATAGCTTGCTTTGGTGTTTCTTGCAGGTATTTCTCACCTTATCTTGTAAAGCTGTTGAAAGTACATTTTGTTGAATTTGCACAATATTGGGGATAAAAAATAACACCCATCAACACTCTTGACAAAATTATTGTTGGGTTGTCTACAAATAGGACTCATGTAACAGCAACTACATCTTCAAGAAAGTTCACTAAACTTTAACACTAAATTTTTAAGTGGTAACTAAGTTTTCCACAACTAATGGCTCATTACACCAAAAACAATATTTATAATGATAACTATGACTACAAAGGTTTATTAAAGGTGCCCTCGAATAAAAAATTGAATTTATCTTGGCATAGTTAAATAACAAGAGTTCAGTACATGGAAATGACATACAGTGAGTCTCAAACTCCATTGTTTCCTCCTCCTTATATAAATCTCATTTGTTTAAAAGACCTCCGAAGAACAGGCGAATCTCAACATAACACCGACTGTAACAATATTTGCATATGCCAGCCCATGATGTTTCCAACATTATGAAAGGAATTACACAAGGGCAGCCAGTAACGTCTGGATCTGTGCACAGCCGAATCATCAGACTAGGTAAGCAAGCAAGAACAATAGCGAAAAATGGCAGATGGAGCAATAATAACTGACATGATCCATGATAACATGATATTTTTAGTGATATTTGTAAACTGTCTTTCTAAATGTTTCGTTAGCATGTTGCTAATGTACTGTTAAATGTGGTTAAAGTTACCATCGGTTATTACTGTATTCACAGAGACAAGGGCCGTCGCTATTTTCATTTTTAAACACTTGCAGTCTGTATAATCCATAAACACAACTTCATTCTTTATAAATCTCTCCAACAGTGTAGCATTAGCCGTTAGCCACGGAGCACAGCCTCAACTTCATTCAGAATCAATGTAAACAATATAACAGTAAACAATACTCACATAATCCGACGCATGCATGCCGCATGCATGACGAACACTTTGTAAAGATCCATTTGAGGGTTATATTAGATGTGTAAACTTTGTTTAGGCACTGTTTAAGGCAAGCGCGAGCTCAGTGGTCGGGGAGCGTGAGCATTTAAAGGGGCCACAGCCCTGAATCGGCTCATTTATAATGATGCCCCAAAATAGGCAGTTAAAAAAATTAATTTAAAAAAATCTATGGGGTATTTTCAGCTGAAACTTCACAGACACATTCAGGGGACACCTTAGACTTATATTACATCTTGTAAAAAAAACGTTCGATGGCACCTTTAATCATTCTAATTCTATGAGAATAGCGAAGTCCACTCTACAGCTATGGCAAAAAAGTTGGAGGATTAAATGATTGTTCGGAGCATTTGACTGAAGATTGTTTAGTAAACAAGGAACAGTGTAATCGAGAATTCGCAAAGAAACTTTTGTTGAAAGACGAAGAAGCCAACTGTGTTGCGTCTGACAGCAGCTGCATCAGAAACTGTAAGTAAACAATTTCAGAATGCTTTAACTGTAGAGAAAATATGGTTTATAAAATAGTTTTATATGCATAGTGTTTTAAAAACACTTACTTAAGAATCATTTTCACACAGGAATTAGCACAGACCTTAAATTCATTGAAAGTGTTTGGGTTGTGCTGGAGTAGACTTCACAGAGTGCTCACCTCTTGCATTGTCAATGAATTTAAGGTCTGGACTCAGGTGCCAATTAATTGCAAAAAACTTGAGATTATTTGTAAACCTCAAGGAACATATTAAAGGGTTAGTTCACCCAAAAATGAAAATTCTGTCATTTATTTCTCACCCTCATGCCGTTCCACACCCGTAAGACCTTCGTTAAAGGTGCTAAAGAGGATCCTTTCGTCGACTTAGAAAAACAAAGACTGTTAGTGAGTTTTTGAAATGAGCGCATGCGTAAGAACAACCCCCCTCCTTCACAGCTCAATTTGAGGGAACGCCTCCCAAAACTCGTGCACAAGTATTGGAACACGAGTGTTTACCTCCGGCATTCGCTGTGTCGTGTTTTTTTAATTCATTATGTTGGACTCACCGCAGGTAACTCATTATCTGCAGTTGTTACTCCTGTCTCCTGACAAAAACATTGCATGGGGCGCCTGTAGAGTGTGGAAAGTTACTGGAGCGCACAGCCGCGCACATCTCTCACAAGGAACGTCATGGCAGTGATTGACAAGCCAGAGGGCCAATCGTTTACGCGATGATCGCGTAAACTATTGGCTGATGTTTTTAAGGCCCTACCTCGTGCACAGATGATGTATATTAATATTATTCCTTTCAGTGCACCTAATAAATAGTCTTTTATCAGTTAGTAAAGACAGTTTCAAGTAATATTGCAAAAATGTATAAAACAAAACATCCTCTTTAGCACCTTTAATCTTCGGAGCACAAATTAAGATATAGCCAGCAATGACATTTCCACTCTCAAGATCCATAAAGGTACTAAAAACATATTTAAATCAGTTCATGTGAGTACAGTGGTTCAATATTAATATTATAAAGCGACAAGAATATTTTTGGTGCGCCAAAAAAAACTAAATAACGACTTATATAGTGATGGCCGATTTCAAAACACTACTTCAGGAAGCTTCGGAGCATAATGAATCAGCGTGTCGAATCAGCGGTTCAGAGCGCCAAAGTCACGTGATTTCAGCAGTTTGGCAGTTTGACACGCAATCCGAGTCATGATTCAATACGCTGATTCATTTGTGCTTCGAAGCTTCCTGAAGCAGTGTTTTTAAATCGGCCATCAATAAAAAAGTTGTTATTTTGTTTTTTTGGCGCACCAAAAACAATCTCGTCGCTTTATAATATTGACATTGAACCACTGTACTCACATGAACCAATTTAAATATGTTTTTAGTACATTAATGGATCTTGAGAGAGGAAATGCCATTCCTGGCTATGGAGGCCTCACTGAGCCATTGA